>NC_138307.1:62046618-62094118 GCF_965601325.2 Salmo salar | reverse complement strand
GTTGGTCTGGCTGGGTTCAGTAATGGATGATCTAGCTTCATGATTTGGCTGGAGGGTTGAACCTGGCCTCCTGCAGCCGTCTGTCTCAGCGGAGGGTGGTCTCAGATTGAATCTTGGCAGCGCCATTCTGTAATCAGCACCTGAATCTCAGCAGGCAGGCGGGCACCATGGTTAAGGCCTATTTATTGTAAAACCGTGCCAGTTTTAGTCAACTGAGCTGGGAGACTATCTAGCTAGCCCTCCAGCACTGCATTCGGAGAGCATTGGTCTACTAATGGAATGTGTGTATGTGTGTAGCAGTGCTCCTACACAGCATTTAGACTGAAACAGTCAACAGAGATTCAATACTTAGTCATGTTTGTTATGTTTCATTGGCAACAATGCATATAGATGAGTATACTGTAGACACTGCATAAGGTTTTCTCATCAAGGTCCTTATCTCTCATGATGTTATGGAGGAGATGATGTTTAATCCATAACATCACATTGTATTGGTCACATTAGCAGATGTTATTGCGGGTGTAGCGAAATGCTTGTGCTTCTAGTTCCGACAGTGCAGTTATATCAAACAAGCAATGTCTAACAGTTTCACAACAATACACACTATACACACACACATTTAAAGTAAAATTGTCGGAGCAGCATAGACTAAAATACAGTAGAATAGAATACAGTATATACATAATGCATGAGATGAGTAGTGCAAAATATGTAAACATTATTAAAGTGACTAGTGTTCCAAGTATTACAGTGGACAGTGATTTCAAGTCTATGTACATAGGGCAGCAGTCTCTAATGTGCTAGTGATGGCTATTTAATAGTCTGATGGCCTTGAGATATAAGCTGTTTTTAAGTCTCTCGGTGCCAGCTTTGATGCATCTGTACTGACCTCGTCTTCTGGATGATAGTGCGGTGAAACGTTTGTGAGGGTTTTAAGTGCCAAGCCAAATTTCTTCAGCCTCCTGAAGTTGAAGTGGCGCTGTTGGGTGGACCATTTCAGTTTGTCAGTGATGTGTGTTCACTCGTTTAATGGTCCTCATGATATTTGTCTGTACAACATTTGCTCTCAAAAATGTCAGCTTAGGTGCAATTAACTGGAAGCGTGTTTGTGTGAATGTGTGTGCGTGCATGCATCCTCATGCATGTTTGTGCATGTGGGTCTGCGTGTGTGTGGGTCTGCTTGTGTGTGTGGGCGCATCTGTGCGTGTGTGCGTTCATAATGTATTACCCTAACCATGCCATTCCAGCCCAGCTGTCTGTATCCATAATGGAGAGGCATTCTTCAAGGCACGTCAGGGAGATTTCATTAGGCCCATTTTGCCTCTCCTCTGTGGACAGGGAAATGAGAGGTACAAAAAGGTCTGTTTGTTAGAGGCGTGCACCAGTGTTATTCTCCCATAACTCCATGAGCTGGGTTTGTGGAGGGAGGGAGGGAGGGAGGGAGGGAGGGAGGGAGGGAGGGAGGGGGGGGGAATGAAAGAAAGAGCACTGGCTGTGGATGATCAGAGGAAGTGTGAGTCATTATTCCCACAGCACAGGAGCTGCATGGCCTTGGACTTCCATTGACTGGAGCGTACGTAGGGAGGGAGGGAGGGAGGGAGAGGCCCAGTTGAAGTGGGAAAGGAGAGAAAAGAGCGATGACACACCTCATGGGATAAGAGACCTGTTACTAACAACCTCACCCATACACGTACAGTACCTTGCAAAACTATTTATCCCTCTTGGTGTTTTTCCTATTTTGTTGCATTACAACCTGGAATTTAAATTGATTTTTATTTGGATTTCATGTAATGGACATACACAAAATAGTCCAAATTGGTGAAGTGAAATTTTAAAAATAACTTAAAAAACAAAAACGGAAAAGGGGTGCGTGCATACAGTGTGTGTTCACCCCCTTTGCTATGAAGCCCCTAAATAAGATCTGGTGCAAACAATTACCTTCAGAAATCACATAATTAGTTAAATAAAGTCCACCTGTGTGCAATCTAAGTGTCACATTATCTGTCACAGGATCTCAGTGTATATATACACCTGTTCTGAAAGGCCCCAGAGTCTGCAACACCACTAAGCAAGCGGCACCACCAAGCAAGCGGCACCATGAAGACCAAGGAGCTCTCCAAACAGGTCAGGGACAAAGTTGTGGAGAAGTACAGATCAGGGCTGGGTTATAAAAAATATCTGAAACTTTGAATATCCCACAGAGCACCATTAAATCCATTATTACAAAATTGAAAGAATATGGCACCATAACAAACCTGCCGAGAGGGCAGAAACTCACAGACCAGGCAAGGAGGGCATTAGTCAGAGAGGCAACAAAGAAAACCAAAGATAACCCTGAAGGAGCTGTAAAGCTCCACAGCGGAGATGGGAGTATCTGTCCATAGGACCACTTTAAGCCGTACACGCCATAGAGCTGGGCTTTATGGAAGAGTGGCCAGAAAAAAAGCCATTGCTTAAAGAAAGAAATAAGCAAACATGTTTGGTGTTCGCCAAAAGGCATGTGGGAAAAAGGTACTCTGGTCAGATGAGACTAAATTTGAACTTTTTGGCCATCAAGGAAAATGCTATGTCCGGCGCAAACCCAACATCTCTCATCACCCCGAGAACACTATCCCCACAGTGAAGCATGGTGGTGGCAGCATCATGCTGTGGGGATGTTTTTCATCGGCATGGACTGGGAAACTGGTCAGAATTGAAGGAATGATGGATGGCGTTAAATATAGGGAAATTCTTGAGGGAAATCTGTTTCAGTCTTCCAGAGATTTGAGACTTGGATGGAGGTTCACCTTCCAGCAGGACAATGACCCTAAGCATACTGCTAAAGCAACACTTGAGTGGTTCAAACGGAAACATTTAAATGACTTGGAATGGCCTAGTCAAAGCCCAGTCCTCAATCCAAGAACCTGTAGTATGACTTAAAGATTGCTGTACACCAGCAGAACCCATCCAACTTGAAGGAGCTGGAGAAGATTTGCCTTGAAGAATGGGAAAAAAATCCCAGTTGCTAGATGTGCCAAGCTTATAGAGACATACCTCACGGACTAGTCTTCCCTGTGGCTCAGTTGGTAGAGCATGGTGTTTGCCACGCCAGCATGGTGTGTGCAACGCCAGGGTTGTGGGTGCGATTCCCACGGGGGGCCAGTACAAAAAAATTATAATAATAAATACAAATTCAAACAAATGTATGAAATGTATGTATTCACTACTGTAAGTTGCTCCAGATAAGAGCGTCTGCTAAATTACTAAAATGTAACACCCCAAGAGACTTGCAGCTGTAATTGCTGCAAAAGGTGGCTCTATAAAGTATTGACTTTGGGGGGTGAATAGTTATGCATGCTCAAGTTTTCCGTTTTTTCTTATTTGTTGTTTGTTTCACAATAAAACATATTTTGCATCTTCAAAGTGGTAGACATGTTGTCTAAATCAAATGATACAAACCCCCCCCAACAATCTATTTTAATTCCAACAACAAAATCGGAAAAATGCCTAGGGGGGTGAATACTTTCCCAAGACACTGTAGAATACTGCAGAGAGCAAGAGCGAGAGGAAGAGGAAAGAGAGAGGGAGGCAAAGGTAGGAATAGATACTTGAGCCAGGATCAGGGGACAGAAGATATATACTTGAGCCAGGATCAGGGGACAGAAGATATATACTTGAACCAGGATCAGGGGACAGGGGATAGATACTTGAACCAGGATCAGGGGACAGGGGATAGATACTTGAACCAGGATCAGGGGACAGGGGATAGACACTTGAGCCAGAATCAGGGGGCAAGGGATAGATACTTGAGCCAGGATCAGGGGACAGGGGATAGATACTTGAGCCAGGATCAGGGGACAGGGGATAGATACTTGAGCCAGGATCAGGGGACAGGGGATATATACTTGAGCCAGGATCCGAGGGCAGGGGATAGATACTTGAACCAGGATCAGGGGACAGGGGATAGATACTTGAGCCAGATCAGGGGACAAAGGATAGATACTTGAGCCAGGATCAGGGGACTCAGGGTTGAGGACAGAGATACTGCAGCTCATGCCAATAGTATTCCATGTAAGTGACCCTGATAGCTTAGCGATGAGATGTGGCCAGCTAATACAGTGCTTCCAGCTCTTAGACAAATTGCCTCTTCTGACTCCAATGTGACAGTGTGAAATCAGCCCCATCGCCTGGTAATCCACCTAGTTCTGATTTGATAGGGGGGTCAACAGTTGAGTGAAATTAGTATGTGCCACTCTAATGACAGTGACCTGGGCAGAGCCTATGGTGGGACGTTCCTTTGCTATACTGTATGCAGTCTTTCTCTCTCTCCCTCTCCCTCTCTCCCTCCCTCTCTCTCCCTCCCTCCCTCTCTCCCTCCCTCCCTCTCTCCCTCCCTCCCTCTCTCCCTCCCTCTCTCTCCCTCTCTCTCTCTCTCCCTCTCTCCCTCTCCCTCTCTCCCTCTCCCTCTCTCTCCCTCCCTCTCTCTCCCTCTCTCCCTCCCTCTCTCTCTCCCTCCCTCCCTCTCTCCCTCTCCCTCCCTCTCTCCCTCCCTCTCTCTTCCTCTCTCTCTCTCCCTTTCTCTCACTCTTTCTTTCTCTCACTCTTTCTTTCTCTTTC
Organism: Salmo salar; assembly: GCF_965601325.2. Lineage (NCBI taxonomy): Eukaryota > Metazoa > Chordata > Actinopteri > Salmoniformes > Salmonidae > Salmo > Salmo salar. The sequence continues at coordinate 62,089,522 of NC_138307.1, read as the reverse complement.
TGATCTTCTCTCCCTTTCTCTATTTCTCTCTTCCCTCTCTCTTATCTCTCTCTCTGCTGTGTGTAAAATGTGCTATAACTTGGAAAATAAATACATGTGACTGGATGACAACATAATGATGTGTGTTTCCAACATCAGGGCTGTTTTCCTAAAGAAATTAAATCTGCTTCGTGCTTTGTTTCCTTGCCACGATACTAACAAGAATCGCGATGCTGGAATCGTCCCGGCACTACTACCAATCTACTGTAGCTATTCTTGGCTTCCTTCACTGCCTGTGATGGCAGTCTACATGTGTGGACACAGTAAAGCTCTCTGTGGGGAATGGGCTTACCTGTTACTCTGAATAATGCAGCTGATTCAAAGGATGAAAAGAGCACAGGAGAGACTGTGGTTGTTAAGTGGAACGTATCAGTTGGAGTTGGGAGAGAGACATCATTATAACACTGTACATAGCCATAATATGAAATGTGTCTATTCCTTTGAAACTTGTGAGTGTAATGTTTACTGTTCATTTTTGATTGTTTATTTCCCTTTTGTTTTATCTATTTCACTTGCTTTGGCAATGTGAACATATGTTTCCCATGCCAATAAAGCCCTTGAATTGAGAGACAGAGACAGAGAGATTAAGTATTCTCTCTCAATTCTCTTTAAAAGAAAAATGTGCACTCTCTTTCTCTCTCTTTGTCTCTACCTCTCTTCCCCCTCTTTGACATGCCATTGATTGACATTGCAGCACAGGTGTGTGTGCATGCATGTGCTGCTATGTGGAATGGGGGCATTGGGTTAGAATGGGTGGAGTTAGTGTACCAGAGTGTGTGTTTAATGGTGAGGCTGCTGCCCAGAGGGACATGGAGTGTATGCTAATGGGTAGGGAGGAAAGACCACTGGGGGTGTTTACTAATGAGAAGTGGTGAGAGCTGTGTGATGATCTGATTGTTTGGTACTGGTCAGAGCTGTGTGATGATCTGATTGTTTGGTACTGGTGAGAGCTGTGTGATGATCTGATTGTTTGGTACTGGTGAGAGCTGTGTGATGATCTGATTGTTTGGTACTGGTCAGAGCTGTGTGATGATCTGATTGTTTGGTACTGGTGAGAGCTGTGTGATGATCTGATTGTTTGGTACTGGTCAGAGCTGTGTGATGATCTGATTGTTTGGTACTGGTCAGAGCTGTGTGATGATCTGATTGTTTGGTACTGGTGAGAGCTGTGTGATGATCTGATTGTTTGGTACTGGTCAGAGCTGTGTGATGATCTGATTGTTTGGTACTGGTCAGAGCTGTGTGATGATCTGATTGTTTGGTACTGGTCAGAGCTGTGTGATGATCTGATTGTTTGGTACTGGTCAGAGCTGTGTGATGATCTGATTATTTGGTACTGGTCAGAGCTGTGTGATGATCTGATTGTTTGGTACTGGTCAGAGCTGTGCCACAGTAGGGGGTCATCATCTACCTCTCTCAATTCAAAAGGCTTTACCTCTCTCACTATCTGATGAGCATGTGCTTGTTAGGCGGGTTGCCAGGTATCTGTCAGGTATCCCTCCCTCCTTTCCTGTCTCTTTCACGTCCCTTTCCTGTTATCCTTGTGTTTATGATTGATGGCAGCAATAGAATCATAATAATAATAATAATGGCTCCTGAGTGCTCCTTCCTTCCTTCATGCATTATTCACACTGTCTCTATCAGCACAGAGACTGCCTAATGAAAGTCAGGTTGACACTGTGTCTGTGTGTGCCTCACGACGGAGCTGGAACAAAGGGGCCCATTGTGGAGCTCTGAGCTGAGGCTGTGTGTGGAGACGAAAGAGTTGTGTGCTCTGTAATAAAGGTGTCTCCATTAGTCAGGCATGTTTGTGTGTGTGTGTGTGTGTGTGTGTGTGTGTGTGTGTGTGTGTGTGTGTGTGTGTGTGTGTGTGTGTGTGTGTGTGTGTGTGTGTGTGTGTGTGTGTGTGTGTGTGTGTGTGTGTGTGTGTGTGTGTGTGTGTGTGTGTGTGTGTGTTACCCACAGCAGAGACCTGTTTCTCTGCTCTATAGATCTAAGGCTTGTGCAATCAGTCCTGTCTCACACTATAATTGTACCTCAGACTCAGCTCAGGTTCTCCTTCTTTCTGTCTGGACTCTCTCCCTCTCCTTCTCCCTTTATCCTTCACTCAGCCTCAGGTTAGATTGGTCGAAGCCAGGCGCGGGCGCCCTCCCTCGCATACGCCACAGCACAGCACGCTCACTTTAGCAGCTCACTTACTCACTAGAGCCCAACCGGGGTTTCCATGGCAACGACTGTCTCCACTCCCTGCCTGCTTCGAAGGCGTGACGCTTCTCAATGTCGTGCTCTCTTTCTTTTCTCTCTCCCTCTCCCTCCTTCGCTTTCTCTTTCTCTTTTACTCTCTCTCTCTCGCTCTCTCTCTCTCTCTAAACGGAGATAAAACAGGCACGAGCCTCCAGAAACAGGGACATACAATAACAGGATTGAGGTCATAAAACAGATGTGATTGGCCGCGTGGGCTGTCAGTCATGGTGAAAGTGAAAAGGGGTTGTGCTCTGTGCCCGGTGGTTTTGAGTGACAGGGCGGGACACAGATGTTGATAGGCCATAGTGAACATGAGCTGTGAAGCATTGCTCTTCTGCAGATGAGGCTCCAGAGAGAACCAGAGAGAAGAGTGCATCTCTCCCCACACATAGAACACGCAACATGGTCATGATCTGTGTGTCTGGGACCCTGCCACATGTTTCCCTGTCTCAGATACTGGATGTGTTCAGCCTAGGGCCACCTTGACATGAAGCTCCCAGTGAGCCATCTGTGTCCTACAACCCACTGGTTGATAATATTGAGCTGATGCACTGGCGTTCTGGGAAGAGAGTGGGGTTGAGTCATGCTAAGTACTTCTCTTTCTCTAGTGATTTCAACCCCTGACATATTGAGTCTGGAGTGTTGCTTTTTCCAGACTTACTGTATCGTTATAATGATGGATTACATATCTGAAATGTTACTTGTGGAGGAAATGTCTGTTCCAATAGTGTTCCATTGATTCCCACCTCTTCCTCAGTGATGACCTGTATGACTAAGACACAAGGCAGTGCTGACTGACTCCTCCTCAGTGATAACCTGTATGACTAAGACACAAGGCAGTGCTGACTGACTCCTCCTCAGTGATAACCTGTATGACTAAGACACAAGGCAGTGCTGACTGACTCCTCCTCAGTGATAACCTGTATGACTAAGACACAAGGCAGTGCTGACTGACTCCTCCTCAGTGATGACCTGTATGACTAAGACACAAGGCAGTGCTGACTGACTCCTCCTCAGTGATAACCTGTATGACTAAGACACAAGGCAGTGCTGGCTCCTCCTCAGTGATGACCTGTATGACTAAGATACAAGGCAGTGCTGACTGACTCCTCCTCAGTGATGACCTGTATGACTAAGACACAAGGCAGTGCTGACTGGCTCCTCCTCAGTGATAACCTGTATGACTAAGACACAAGGCAGTGCTGACTGACTCCTCCTCAGTGATGACCTGTATGACTAAGACACAAGGCAGTGCTGACTGACTCCTCCTCAGTGATAACCTGTATGACTAAGACACAAGGCAGTGCTGACTGACTCCTCCTCAGTGATAACCTGTATGACTAAGACACAAGGCAGTGCTGACTGACTCCTCCTCAGTGATGACCTGTATGACTAAGATACAAGGCAGTGCTGACTCCTCCTCAGTGATAACCTGTATGACTAAGACACAAGGCAGTGCTGACTGACTCCTCCTCAGTGATGACCTGTATGACTAAGATACAAGGCAGTGCTGACTGACTCTTCCTCAGTGATAACCTGTATGACTAAGACACAAGGCAGTGCTGACTGACTCCTCCTCACTGATAACCTGTACGACTAAGACACAAGGCAGTGCTGACTGACTCCTCCTCAGTGATAACCTGTATGACTAAGACACAAGGCAGTGCTGACTGACTCCTCCTCAGTGATGACCTGTATGACTAAGCCACAAGGCAGTGCTGACTGACTCCTCCTCAGTGATGACCTGTATGACTAAGACACAAGGCAGTGCTGACTGACTCCTCCTCAGTGATAACCTGTATGACTAAGACACAAGGCAGTGCTGACTGACTCCTCCTCAGTGATAACCTGTATGACTAAGACACAAGGCAGTGCTGACTGACTCCTCCTCAGTGATAACCTGTATGACTAAGACGCAAGGCAGTGCTGGCTCCTCCTCAGTGATGACCTGTAAGACACAGTACAGTACAGAGCTGTAGGACAGAGCCAAGGCCACAGTACAGTACAGAGCTGTAGGACAGAGCCAAGGCCACAGCATAGTACAGAGCTGTAGGACAGAGCCAAGGCCACAGTACAGTACAGAGCTGTAGGACAGAGCCAAGGCCACAGCATAGTACAGAGCTGTAGGACAGAGCCAAGGCCACAGTACAGTACAGAGCTGTAGGACAGAGTGAAGGCCACAGTACAGTACAGAGCTGTAGGACAGAGCCTAGGCCACAGTACAGTACAGAGCTGTAGGACAGAGCCAAGGCCACAGCATAGTACAGTACAGAGCTGTAGGACAGAGCCAAGGCCACAGTACAGTACAGTACAGAGCTGTAGGACAGAGCCAAGGCCACAGTACAGTACAGAGCTGTAGGACAGAGCCAAGGCCACAGTACAGTACAGAGCTGTAGGACAGAGCGAAGGCCACAGTACAGTACAGAGCTGTAGGACAGAGCCAAGGCCACAGCATAGTACAGAGCTGTAGGACAGAGTGAAGGCCACAGTACAGTACAGAGCTGTAGGACAGAGCCAAGGCCACAGTACAGTACAGAGCTGTAGGACAGAGCGAAGGCCACAGTACAGTACAGAGCTGTAGGACAGAGCCAAGGCCACAGTACAGTACAGTACAGAGCTGTAGGACAGAGCCAAGGCCACAGTACAGTACAGCACAGAGCTGTAGGACAGAGCCTAGGCCACAGTACAGTACAGAGCTGTAGGACAGAGCCTAGGCCACAGTACAGTACAGAGCTGTAGGACAGAGCCTAGGCCACAGTACAGTACAGAGCTGTAGGACAGAGAGGTGGGGGAGTTCAGCCGGTGGGCCTTTGTTTTTATTCTAATTAGAAAGAGTATCAGTGTCAGGGGAAGCTCATGGGTAAAGTATGCCAGGCTGGACAGCGTCAGCTTCTCCCTCTCCTTAATTATGATGGCCTGTTAAGTAATGGGTTTATGCAGACCACACCACCACTCCCTGGGGACTGCAGGGGACAGGGACGGGGCGGAGGAGAGGGACACTGTCACTGTCATCAAACTGGACTACATATGGAAAGGCTCCCTTGTTATGTCATGTGAACTTCTCTTTCATGCAGGAAGATCACAGATGAGCCACAATGCATTTGGTGCTTTGGCTAATGATTATTGGCTTAGATGAGAAGTATGTCTTTGGATCACTCTGTGAGTGCTCACTTGGTCAGTCCAAGGCTTTGCCTTGCTGCCACTGACTCCTATTGAAAACCATATTACTAAGAGATGCAGTTGAAAGAAAGGGTACTGTAGCTACTGGAAAAAATCCTGGACTTGTAATACTTTCCTGCCATCCAATATTCCACCCAAGGCATAGCATAATCTTAGTTGGTTTCTACTACTTTATCCCTTCTATCCATACTGGCCAAATGAAAACAGAGTTCCCAGCTAGTCTGAGTCAGACAAACTGCTGATGAAGCAGTAGTGAGCTTTGTATAAAACCTGAGCTTTCCTGATTTCCCTGTAATATGGAAGCAATGATCTGGTGCCGTCATCAGACATTCCATCTCCCGCACACACAGTGCATCGGAGGGGGTTGGGAACTAGGGCTGTGTTTAGCCGCATGCTCACACAGTTATACTTCTGCTCGGATTTTGTTTACCGCCCGTCTCTAATGAAAGATTCAATCTTTCCCCCGTTCACGGAGACTTGAGATTGAACTGCGGGGCGACAGCTCTGCTGTTTCAAACTGTGTCTGACAATGCCATTTTGTCTTGGGCTGATAGCTTCCTGCTATCATTACCTGTATGCTAGACCAAATAAATAGACTAGTCAATGGGCTAGAGAGACCCTAAAGTAGCTACTTCTGTGTCGATATAGGTTCAGCAACATGGTGAATGGTGTTATTAGGAAGGTTATTAACTTTGGTTGCAGTGATCATTTCTAAGTTGAATGAGAGTTGAATGAGAGTTGAATGAGAGTCACGACCTACAGTATATTAAGTTGTCTATCCGCTCTCTACTTTTCTCATTCCTTTTCTCTTGGGTTTGTTTCACTCTATAGTGTAAGAAGAATAAATACAGGCTTTATTCATTTTTTCAGGTAATCGGCCAGTTTTATTATACACACGCCAGCACTGCAGATTCCTGCGCACACAGGAGAAATGTTGCGGTGGGGGGATTCTTTTGTTCGCTCTGCAAAATCTGTAAACCACAGAAAAGCTTTATTTTCCTCTCTCTGTTCGGCTGCTCTGTATAGTATTGGTTTAAGTTTTGTTCTGGAGAGAGAGAAGACAATTACTTCTCTCTGTTTTATTTTCTTTCTCCTTCTATCCAGTTTGTTTTGTCTTTCACCGCTCTCGACGGCACAGGGCTCTTTTGTTTCTCAAGGTTGTATTGCTGTACCATACACAAGAGGGATTGCTTGTGTTCTTGGGTGACATGACTGGATACTGTACCTTTTGAAGACACACACACACACACACACACACACACACACACACACACACACACACACACACACACACACACACACACACACACACACACACACACACACACAAATACTAACTTTCTATAACATGATATTACTCCCTCACCATCAGTGGTATTGTTACAGCACTTGTGAGAGTAGCAAAGAGATCGTCACTAGATCATGCAGTGTGGGTAGATAGTAATGTCATTAGATCATACAGTGTGGGTAGACAGTGTTGTCATTAGATCATACAGTATGGGTAGACAGTAATGTCATTAGATCATACAGTATGGGTAGATAGTAATGTCATTAGATCATACAGTATGGATAGACAGTGTTGTCATTAGATCAGACAGTATGGGTAGATAGTGTTGTTATTAGATCATACAGTATGGGTAGACAGTGTTGTCATTAGATCATACAGTATGGGTAGACAGTGTTGTCATTAGATCATACAGTATGGGTAGATAGTAATGTCACTAGATCATACAGTATGGGTAGATAGTAATGTCATTAGATCATACAGTATGGGTAAACAGTGTTGTCATTACATCAGACAGTATGGGTAGACAGTGTTGTTATTAGATCATACAGTATGGGTAGATAGTAATGTCATTAGATCATACAGTATGGATAGATAGTGTTGTCATTAGATCATACAGTATGGGTAGACAGTGTTGTTATTAGATCATACAGTATGGGTAGATAGTAATGTCATTAGATCATACAGTATGGATAGATAGTGTTGTTATTAGATCATACAGTATGGGTAGATAGTAATGTCATTAGATCAGACAGTATGGGTAGATAGTAATGTCATTAGATCATACAGTATGGGTAGATAGTAATGTCATTAGATCATACAGTATGGGTAGATAGTGTTGTCATTAGATCATACAGTATGGGTAGATAGTAATGTCATTAGATCATACAGTATGGGTAGATAGTAATGTCATTAGATCATACAGTATGGGTAGATAGTAATGTCATTAGATCATACAGTATGGGTAGATAGTGTTGTCATTAGATCATACAGTATGGGTAGATAGTAATGTCATTAGATCAGACAGTATGGGTAGATAGTGTTGTCATTAGATCATACAGTATGGGTAGATAGTAATGTCATTAGATCATACAGTATGGGTAGATAGTAATGTCATTAGATCGGACAGTATGGGTAGATAGTAATGTCATTAGATCATACAGTATGGGTAGATAGTGTTGTCATTAGATCAGACAGTATGGGTAGATAGTGTTGTTATTAGATCATACAGTATGGGTAGACAGTAATGTCATTAGATCATACAGTATGGGTAGATAGTGTTGTCATTAGATCATACAGTATGGGTAGATAGTAATGTCATTAGATCATACAGTATGGGTAGATAGTGTTGTCATTAGATCATACAGTATGGGTAGATAGTAATGTCATTAGATCATACAGTATGGGTACACAGTGTTGTCATTAGATCATACAGTATGGGTAGATAGTAATGTCATTAGATCAGACAGTATGGGTAGATAGTGTTGTCATTAGATCATACAGTATGGGTAGATAGTAATGTCATTAGATCAGACAGTATGGGTACACAGTGTTGTTATTAGATCATACAGTATGGGTAGATAGTAATGTTATTAGATCATACAGTATGGGTAGATAGTAATGTCATTAGATCATACAGTATGGGTAGATAGTAATGTCATTAGATCATACAGTATGGGTAGATAGTAATGTCATTAGATCATACAGTATGGGTAGATAGTAATGTCATTAGATCATACAGTATGGGTAGATAGTAATGTCATTAGATCATACAGTATGGGTAGATAGTGTTGTTATTAGATCATACAGTATGGGTAGATAGTAATGTCATTAGATCATACAGTATGGATAGATAGTGTTGTCATTAGATCAGACAGTGTGGGTAGATAGTAATGTCATTAGATCATACAGTATGGGTAGATAGTAATGTCATTTGATCATACAGTATGGATAGATAGTGTTGTTATTAGATCAGACAGTATGGGTAGACAGTGTTGTTATTAGATCATACAGTATGGGTAGATAGTAATGTCGTTAGATCATACAGTATGGGTAGATAGTAATGTTATTAGATCAGACAGTATGGGTAGATAGTGTTGTTATTAGATCATACAGTATGGGTAGACAGTAATGTCATTAGATCATACAGTATGGGTAGATAGTAATGTCATTAGATCATACAGTATGGGTAGACAGTAATGTCATTAGATCATACAGTATGGGTAGACAGTGTTGTCATTAGATCATACAGTATGGGTAGATAGTAATGTCATTAGATCATACAGTATGGGTAGATAGTAATGTCATTAGATCATACAGTATGGGTAAACAGTGTTGTCATTAGATCATACAGTATGGGTAGATAGTAATGTCATTAGATCATACAGTATGGGTAGATAGTGTTGTCATTAGATCATACAGTATGGGTAAACAGTGTTGTCATTAGATCATACAGTATGGGTAGATAGTAATGTCATTAGATCATACAGTATGGGTAGATAGTAATGTCATTAGATCATACAGTATGGGTAGATAGTAATGTCATTAGATCATACAGTATGGGTAGACAGTGTTGTTATTAGATCATACAGTATGGGTAGATAGTGTTGTCATTAGATCATACAGTATGGGTAGATAGTAATGTCATTAGATCATACAGTATGGGTAGATAGTAATGTCATTAGATCATACAGTATGGGTAGATAGTAATGTCATTAGGTCAGACAGTATGGGTACACAGTGTTGTCATTAGATCATACAGTATGGGTAGATAGTAATGTCATTAGATCATACAGTATGGGTAGATAGTAATGTCATTAGATCATACAGTATGGGTAGATAGTAATGTCATTAGGTCAGACAGTATGGGTAGACAGTGTTGTCATTAGATCATACAGTATGGGTAGACAGTGTTGTCATTAGATCATACAGTATGGGTAGACAGTAATGTCATTAGATCATACAGTATGGGTAGACAGTGTTGTCATTAGATCATACAGTATGGGTAGATAGTAATGTCATTAGATCATACAGTATGGGTAGATAGTAATGTCATTAGATCATACAGTATGGGTAGATAGTAATGTCATTAGGTCAGACAGTATGGGTACACAGTGTTGTCATTAGATCATACAGTATGGGTAGATAGTAATGTCATTAGATCAGACAGTATGGGTAGATAGTAATGTCATTAGGTCAGACAGTATGGGTAGATAGTGTTGTCATTAGATCATACAGTATGGGTAGATAGTAATGTCATTAGGTCAGACAGTATGGGTAGACAGTAATGTCATTAGATCATACAGTATGGGTAGACAGTAATGTCATTAGATCATACAGTATGGGTAGACAGTGTTGTCATTAGATCATACAGTATGGGTAGATAGTAATGTCATTAGATCAGACAGTATGGGTAGATAGTAATGTCATTAGATCATACAGTATGGGTAGATAGTGTTGTCATTAGATCATACAGTATGGGTACACAGTGTTGTCATTACATCATACAGTATGGGTAGACAGTAATGTCATTAGATCATACAGTATGGGTAGACAGTAATGTCATTAGATCATACAGTATGGGTAGACAGTGTTGTCATTAGATCATACAGTGTGGGTAGATAGTAATGTCATTAGATCATACAGTATGGGTAGATAGTAATGTCATTAGATCAGACAGTATGGGTAGATAGTGTTGTCATTAGATCATACAGTATGGGTAGATAGTAATGTCATTAGATCATACAGTATGGGTAGATAGTAATGTCATTAGATCATACAGTATGGGTAGATAGTGTTGTCATTAGATCATACAGTATGGATAGACAGTGTTGTCATTAGATCAGACAGTATGGGTAGATAGTGTTGTTATTAGATCATACAGTATGGGTAGACAGTGTTGTCATTAGATCATACAGTATGGGTAGACAGTGTTGTCATTAGATCATACAGTATGGGTAGATAGTAATGTCACTAGATCATACAGTATGGGTAGATAGTAATGTCATTAGATCATACAGTATGGGTAAACAGTGTTGTCATTACATCAGACAGTATGGGTAGACAGTGTTGTCATTAGATCAGACAGTATGGGTAGACAGTGTTGTCATTAGATCAGACAGTATGGGTAGATAGTAATGTCATTAGATCGGACAGTATGGGTAGATAGTAATGTCATTAGATCATACAGTATGGGTAGACAGTGTTGTCATTAGATCATACAGTATGGGTAGATAGTGTTGTCATTAGATCAGACAGTATGGGTAGATAGTGTTGTTATTAGATCATACAGTATGGGTAGACAGTAATGTCATTAGATCATACAGTATGGGTAGATAGTGTTGTCATTAGATCATACAGTATGGGTAGATAGTAATGTCATTAGATCATACAGTATGGGTAGATAGTGTTGTCATTAGATCATACAGTATGGGTAGATAGTAATGTCATTAGATCATACAGTATGGGTAGATAGTGTTGTCATTAGATCATACAGTATGGGTAGATAGTAATGTCATTAGATCATACAGTATGGGTAGATAGTGTTGTCATTAGATCAGACAGTGTGGGTAGATAGTAATGTTATTAGATCATACGGTATGGGTAGACAGTAATGTCATTTGATCATACAGTATGGGTAGATAGTAATATCATTAGATCATACAGTATGGGTAGATAGTGTTGTCATTAGATCATACAGTATGGGTAGATAGTAATGTCATTAGATCATACAGTATGGGTACACAGTGTTGTCATTAGATCATACAGTATGGGTAGATAGTAATGTCATTAGATCAGACAGTATGGGTAGATAGTGTTGTCATTAGATCATACAGTATGGGTAGACAGTAATGTCATTAGATCATACAGTATGGGTACACAGTGTTGTCATTAGATCATACAGTATGGGTAGATAGTAATGTCATTAGATCATACAGTATGGGTAGATAGTAATGTCATTAGATCATACAGTATGGGTAGATAGTAATGTCATTAGATCATACAGTATGGGTAGACAGTGTTGTCATTAGATCATACAGTATGGGTACACAGTGTTGTCATTAGATCATACAGTATGGGTAGATAGTAATGTCATTAGATCATACAGTATGGGTAGATAGTAATGTCATTAGATCATACAGTATGGGTAGATAGTAATGTCATTAGATCATACAGTATGGGTAGATAGTAATGTCATTAGATCATACAGTATGGGTAGACAGTGTTGTTATTAGATCATACAGTATGGGTAGATAGTGTTGTCATTAGATCAGACAGTGTGGGTAGACAGTGTTGTCATTAGATCATACAGTATGGGTAGACAGTGTTGTTATTAGATCATACAGTATGGATAGACAGTGTTGTCATTAGATCATACAGTATGGGTAGACAGTGTTGTCATTAGATCAGACAGTATGGGTAGATAGAGTTGTTATTAGATCATACAGTATGGGTAGACAGTGTTGTCATTAGATCATACAGTATGGGTAGATAGTAATGTCATTAGATCATACAGTATGGGTAGATAGTAATGTTATTAGATCATACAGTATGGGTAGATAGTAATGTCATTAGATCAGACAGTATGGGTAGATAGTAATGTCATTAGATCATACAGTATGGGTAGATAGTAATGTCATTAGATCATACAATATGGGTAGATAGTAATGTCATTAGATCATACAGTATGGGTAGACAGTGTTGTCATTAGATCATACAGTATGGGTAGATAGTAATGTCACTAGATCATACAGTATGGGTAGATAGTAATGTCATTAGATCATACAGTATGGGTAAACAGTGTTGTCATTACATCAGACAGTATGGGTAGACAGTGTTGTCATTAGATCAGACAGTATGGGTAGACAGTTTTGTCATTAGATCATACAGTATGGGTAAACAGTTTTGTCATTACATCAGACAGTATGGGTACACAGTGTTGTCATTAGATCATACAGTATGGGTAGATAGTGCTGTTATTAGATCAGACAGTATGGGTAGACAGTGTTGTCATTAGATCATACAGTATGGGTAGACAGTGTTGTCATTAGATCATACAGTATGGGTAGATAGTAATGTCATTAGATCATACAGTATGGGTAGACAGTGTTGTTATTAGATCACACAGTATGGGTAGACTGTAATATCATTAGATCATACAGTATGGGTAGACAGTGTTGTCATTAGATCATACAGTATGGGTAGACAGTGTTGTTATTAGATCAAACAGTATGGGTAGATAGTGTTGTCATTAGATCATACAGTATGGGTACACAGTGTTGTTATTAGATCAGACAGTATGGGTAGATAGTGTTGTCATTAGATCATACAGTATGGGTAGACAGTGTTGTTATTAGATCAGACAGTATGGGTAGATAGTAATGTCATTAGATCATACAGTATGGGTAGATAGTAATGTCATTAGATCATACAGTATGGGTAGACAGTGTTGTTATTACATCATACAGTATGGGTAGATAGTAATGTCATTAGATCATACAGTATGGGTAGATAGTGTTGTCATTAGATCATACAGTATGGGTAGATAGTAATGTCATTAGATCATACAGTATGGATAGATAGTGTTGTTATTAGATCAGACAGTATGGGTAGACAGTGTTGTTATTAGATCATACAGTATGGGTAGATAGTAATGTCGTTAGATCATACAGTATGGGTAGATAGTAATGTCATTAGATCATACAGTATGGGTAGACAGTGTTGTTATTAGATCATACAGTATGGGTAGATAGTGTTGTTATTAGATCAGACAGTATGGGTAGATAGTGTTGTTATTAGATCATACAGTATGGGTAGACAGTAATGTCATTAGATCATACAGTATGGGTAGATAGTAATGTCATTAGATCATACAGTATGGGTAGATAGTGTTGTCATTAGATCATACAGTATGGGTAAACAGTGTTGTCATTAGATCATACAGTATGGGTAGATAGTAATGTCATTAGATCATACAGTATGGGTAGACAGTGTTGTCATTAGATCATACAGTATGGGTAGATAGTAATGTCATTAGATCATACAGTATGGGTAGATAGTAATGTCATTAGATCATACAGTATGGGTAAACAGTGTTGTCATTAGATCATACAGTATGGGTAGATAGTAATGTCATTAGATCATACAGTATGGGTAGATAGTGTTGTCATTAGATCATACAGTATGGGTAAACAGTGTTGTCATTAGATCATACAGTATGGGTAGATAGTAATGTCATTAGATCATACAGTATGGGTAGATAGTAATGTCATTAGATCATACAGTATGGGTAGATAGTAATGTCATTAGATCATACAGTATGGGTAGACAGTGTTGTTATTAGATCATACAGTATGGGTAGATAGTGTTGTCATTAGATCATACAGTATGGGTAGATAGTAATGTCATTAGATCATACAGTATGGGTAGATAGTAATGTCATTAGATCATACAGTATGGGTAGATAGTAATGTCATTAGGTCAGACAGTATGGGTACACAGTGTTGTCATTAGATCATACAGTATGGGTAGATAGTGTTGTCATTAGATCATACAGTATGGGTAGATAGTAATGTCATTAGATCATACAGTATGGGTAGATAGTAATGTCATTAGATCATACAGTATGGGTAGATAGTAATGTCATTAGATCATACAGTATGGGTAGATAGTAATGTCATTAGGTCAGACAGTATGGGTAGACAGTGTTGTCATTAGATCATACAGTATGGGTAGACAGTGTTGTCATTAGATCATACAGTATGGGTAGACAGTAATGTCATTAGATCATACAGTATGGGTAGACAGTGTTGTCATTAGATCATACAGTATGGGTAGATAGTAATGTCATTAGATCATACAGTATGGGTAGATAGTAATGTCATTAGATCATACAGTATGGGTAGATAGTAATGTCATTAGGTCAGACAGTATGGGTACACAGTGTTGTCATTAGATCATACAGTATGGGTAGATAGTAATGTCATTAGATCAGACAGTATGGGTAGATAGTAATGTCATTAGATCATACAGTATGGGTAGATAGTGTTGTCATTAGATCATACAGTATGGGTACACAGTGTTGTCATTACATCATACAGTATGGGTAGACAGTAATGTCATTAGATCATACAGTATGGGTAGACAGTAATGTCATTAGATCATACAGTATGGGTAGATAGTAATGTCATTAGGTCAGACAGTATGGGTACACAGTGTTGTCATTAGATCATACAGTATGGGTAGATAGTAATGTCATTAGATCAGACAGTATGGGTAGATAGTAATGTCATTAGATCATACAGTATGGGTAGATAGTGTTGTCATTAGATCATACAGTATGGGTACACAGTGTTGTCATTACATCATACAGTATGGGTAGACAGTAATGTCATTAGATCATACAGTATGGGTAGACAGTAATGTCATTAGATCATACAGTATGGGTAGACAGTAATGTCATTAGATCATACAGTATGGGTAGACAGTGTTGTCATTAGATCATACAGTGTGGGTAGATAGTGTTGTCATTAGATCATACAGTATGGGTAGACAGTGTTGTCATTAGATCATACAGTATGGGTAGACAGTAATGTCATTAGATCATACAGTATGGGTAGACAGTGTTGTCATTAGATCATACAGTATGGGTAGATAGTAATGTCATTAGATCATACAGTATGGGTAGATAGTAATGTCATTAGATCATACAGTATGGGTAGATAGTAATGTCATTAGGTCAGACAGTATGGGTACACAGTGTTGTCATTAGATCATACAGTATGGGTAGATAGTAATGTCATTAGATCAGACAGTATGGGTAGATAGTAATGTCATTAGATCATACAGTATGGGTAGATAGTAATGTCATTAGATCATACAGTAAGGGTAGATAGTAATGTCATTAGATCAGACAGTATGGGTAGATAGTAATGTCATTAGATCATACAGTATGGGTAGATAGTGTTGTCATTAGATCATACAGTATGGGTACACAGTGTTGTCATTACATCATACAGTATGGGTAGACAGTAATGTCATTAGATCATACAGTATGGGTAGACAGTAATGTCATTAGATCATACAGTATGGGTAGACAGTAATGTCATTAGATCATACAGTATGGGTAGACAGTGTTGTCATTAGATCATACAGTGTGGGTAGATAGTGTTGTCATTAGATCATACAGTATGGGTACACAGTAATGTCATTAGATCAGACAGTATGGGTAGACAGTGTTGTTATTAGATCATACAGTATGGGTAGATAGTAATGTCATTAGATCATACAGTATGGGTAGATAGTGTTGTTATTAGATCAGACAGTATGGGTAGACAGTGTTGTCATTAGATCATACAGTATGGGTAGATAGTAATGTCATTAGATCATACAGTATGGGTAGATAGTGTTGTTATTAGATCATACAGTATGAGTAGACAGTGTTGTCATTAGATCATACAGTATGGGTAGATAGTGTTGTTATTAGATCATACAGTATGGGTAGATAGTAATGTTATTAGATCATACAGTATGGGTAGATAGTGTTGTCATTAGATCATACAGTATGGGTAGATAGTGTTGTTATTAGATCATACAGTATGGGTAGACAGTGTTGTCATTAGATCATACAGTATGGGTAGATAGTGTTGTCATTAGATCATACAGTATGGGTAGATAGTAATGTCATTAGATCATACAGTATGGGTAGATAGTGTTGTCATTAGATCATACAGTATGGGTAGATAGTAATGTCATTAGATCATACAGTATGGGTAGACAGTGTTGTCATTAGATCATACAGTATGGGTAGATAGTGTTGTTATTAGATCATACAGTATGGATAGACAGTGTTGTCATTAGATCATACAGTATGGGTAGATAGTAATGTCATTAGATCATACATTATGGCTAGATAGTAATGTCATTAGATCATACAGTATGGGTAGATAGTAATGTCATTAGATCATACAGTATGGGTAGAGAGTGTTGTCATTAGATCATACAGTATGGGTAGATAGTGTTGTTATTAGATCATACAGTATGGATAGACAGTGTTGTCATTAGATCATACAGTATGGGTAGATAGTGTTGGCATTAGATCATACAGTATGGGTACACAGTGTTGTTATTAGATCATACAGTATGGGTAGATAGTAATGTCATTAGATCAGACAGTATGGTTACACAGTGTTGTCATTACATCATACAGTATGGGTAGACAGTAATGTCATTAGATCATACAGTATGGGTAGATAGTAATGTCATTAGATCATACAGTATGGGTAGACAGTGTTGTCATTAGATCATACAGTATGGGTAGATAGTAATGTCATTAGATCATACAGTATGGATAGACAGTGTTGTCATTAGATCATACAGTATGGGTAGATAGTAATGTCATTAGATCATACAGTATGGGTAGACAGTGTTGTCATTAGATCATACAGTATGGGTAGATAGTAATGTCATTAGATCATACAGTATGGGTAGATAGTAATGTCATTAGATCATACAGTATGGGTAGATAGTAATGTCATTAGATCATACAGTATGGGTAGATAGTGTTGTTATTAGATCATACAGTATGGATAGACAGTGTTGTTATTAGATCATACAGTATGGGTAGATAGTGTTGTCATTAGATCATACAGTATGGGTAGATAGTAATGTCATTAGATCATACAGTATGGGTAGATAGTGTTGTCATTAGATCAGACAGTGTGGGTAGATAGTAATGTTATTAGATCATACGGTATGGGTAGACAGTAATGTCATTTGATCATACAGTATGGGTAGATAGTAATATCATTAGATCATACAGTATGGGTAGATAGTGTTGTCATTAGATCATACAGTATGGGTAGATAGTAATGTCATTAGATCATACAGTATGGGTACACAGTGTTGTCATTAGATCATACAGTATGGGTAGATAGTAATGTCATTAGATCAGACAGTATGGGTAGATAGTGTTGTCATTAGATCATACAGTATGGGTAGACAGTAATGTCATTAGATCATACAGTATGGGTACACAGTGTTGTCATTAGATCATACAGTATGGGTAGATAGTAATGTCATTAGATCATACAGTATGGGTAGATAGTAATGTCATTAGATCATACAGTATGGGTAGATAGTAATGTCATTAGATCATACAGTATGGGTAGACAGTGTTGTCATTAGATCATACAGTATGGGTACACAGTGTTGTCATTAGATCATACAGTATGGGTAGATAGTAATGTCATTAGATCATACAGTATGGGTAGATAGTAATGTCATTAGATCATACAGTATGGGTAGATAGTAATGTCATTAGATCATACAGTATGGGTAGATAGTAATGTCATTAGATCATACAGTATGGGTAGATAGTAATGTCATTAGATCATACAGTATGGGTAGATAGTGTTGTTATTAGATCATACAGTATGGGTAGATAGTGTTGTCATTAGATCAGACAGTGTGGGTAGACAGTGTTGTCATTAGATCATACAGTATGGGTAGACAGTGTTGTTATTAGATCATACAGTATGGATAGACAGTGTTGTCATTAGATCATACAGTATGGGTAGACAGTGTTGTCATTAGATCAGACAGTATGGGTAGATAGAGTTGTTATTAGATCATACAGTATGGGTAGACAGTGTTGTCATTAGATCATACAGTATGGGTAGATAGTAATGTCATTAGATCATACAGTATGGGTAGATAGTAATGTTATTAGATCATACAGTATGGGTAGATAGTAATGTCATTAGATCAGACAGTATGGGTAGATAGTAATGTCATTAGATCATACAGTATGGGTAGATAGTAATGTCATTAGATCATACAGTATGGGTAGATAGTAATGTCATTAGATCATACAGTATGGGTAGACAGTGTTGTCATTAGATCATACAGTATGGGTAGATAGTAATGTCACTAGATCATACAGTATGGGTAGATAGTAATGTCATTAGATCATACAGTATGGGTAAACAGTGTTGTCATTACATCAGACAGTATGGGTAGACAGTGTTGTCATTAGATCAGACAGTATGGGTAGACAGTTTTGTCATTAGATCATACAGTATGGGTAAACAGTGTTGTCATTACATCAGACAGTATGGGTACACAGTGTTGTCATTAGATCATACAGTATGGGTAGATAGTGCTGTTATTAGATCAGACAGTATGGGTAGACAGTGTTGTCATTAGATCATACAGTATGGGTAGACAGTGTTGTCATTAGATCATACAGTATGGGTAGATAGTAATGTCATTAGATCATACAGTATGGGTAGACAGTGTTGTTATTAGATCACACAGTATGGGTAGACTGTAATATCATTAGATCATACAGTATGGGTAGACAGTGTTGTCATTAGATCATACAGTATGGGTAGACAGTGTTGTTATTAGATCAAACAGTATGGGTAGATAGTGTTGTCATTAGATCATACAGTATGGGTACACAGTGTTGTTATTAGATCAGACAGTATGGGTAGATAGTGTTGTCATTAGATCATACAGTATGGGTAGACAGTGTTGTTATTAGATCATACAGTATGGGTAGATAGTAATGTCATTAGATCATACAGTATGGGTAGATAGTAATGTCATTAGATCATACAGTATGGGTAGATAGTAATGTCATTAGATCATACAGTATGGGTAGATAGTGTTGTCATTAGATCATACAGTATGGGTAAACAGTGTTGTCATTAGATCATACAGTATGGGTAGATAGTAATGTCATTAGATCATACAGTATGGGTAGATAGTAATGTCATTAGATCATACAGTATGGGTAGATAGTGTTGTCATTAGATCATACAGTATGGGTAAACAGTGTTGTCATTAGATCATACAGTATGGGTAGATAGTAATGTCATTAGATCATACAGTATGGGTAGACAGTGTTGTCATTAGATCATACAGTATGGGTAGATAGTAATGTCATTAGATCATACAGTATGGGTAGATAGTAATGTCATTAGATCATACAGTATGGGTAAACAGTGTTGTCATTAGATCATACAGTATGGGTAGATAGTAATGTCATTAGATCATACAGTATGGGTAGATAGTGTTGTCATTAGATCATACAGTATGGGTAAACAGTGTTGTCATTAGATCATACAGTATGGGTAGATAGTAATGTCATTAGATCATACAGTATGGGTAGATAGTAATGTCATTAGATCATACAGTATGGGTAGATAGTAATGTCATTAGATCATACAGTATGGGTAGACAGTGTTGTTATTAGATCATACAGTATGGGTAGATAGTGTTGTCATTAGATCATACAGTATGGGTAGATAGTAATGTCATTAGATCATACAGTATGGGTAGATAGTAATGTCATTAGATCATACAGTATGGGTAGATAGTAATGTCATTAGGTCAGACAGTATGGGTACACAGTGTTGTCATTAGATCATACAGTATGGGTAGATAGTGTTGTCATTAGATCATACAGTATGGGTAGATAGTAATGTCATTAGATCATACAGTATGGGTAGATAGTAATGTCATTAGATCATACAGTATGGGTAGATAGTAATGTCATTAGATCATACAGTATGGGTAGATAGTAATGTCATTAGGTCAGACAGTATGGGTAGACAGTGTTGTCATTAGATCATACAGTATGGGTAGACAGTGTTGTCATTAGATCATACAGTATGGGTAGACAGTAATGTCATTAGATCATACAGTATGGGTAGACAGTGTTGTCATTAGATCATACAGTATGGGTAGATAGTAATGTCATTAGATCATACAGTATGGGTAGATAGTAATGTCATTAGATCATACAGTATGGGTAGATAGTAATGTCATTAGGTCAGACAGTATGGGTACACAGTGTTGTCATTAGATCATACAGTATGGGTAGATAGTAATGTCATTAGATCAGACAGTATGGGTAGATAGTAATGTCATTAGATCATACAGTATGGGTAGATAGTGTTGTCATTAGATCATACAGTATGGGTACACAGTGTTGTCATTACATCATACAGTATGGGTAGACAGTAATGTCATTAGATCATACAGTATGGGTAGACAGTAATGTCATTAGATCATACAGTATGGGTAGATAGTAATGTCATTAGGTCAGACAGTATGGGTACACAGTGTTGTCATTAGATCATACAGTATGGGTAGATAGTAATGTCATTAGATCAGACAGTATGGGTAGATAGTAATGTCATTAGATCATACAGTATGGGTAGATAGTGTTGTCATTAGATCATACAGTATGGGTACACAGTGTTGTCATTACATCATACAGTATGGGTAGACAGTAATGTCATTAGATCATACAGTATGGGTAGACAGTAATGTCATTAGATCATACAGTATGGGTAGACAGTAATGTCATTAGATCATACAGTATGGGTAGACAGTGTTGTCATTAGATCATACAGTGTGGGTAGATAGTGTTGTCATTAGATCATACAGTATGGGTAGACAGTGTTGTCATTAGATCATACAGTATGGGTAGACAGTAATGTCATTAGATCATACAGTATGGGTAGACAGTGTTGTCATTAGATCATACAGTATGGGTAGATAGTAATGTCATTAGATCATACAGTATGGGTAGATAGTAATGTCATTAGATCATACAGTATGGGTAGATAGTAATGTCATTAGGTCAGACAGTATGGGTACACAGTGTTGTCATTAGATCATACAGTATGGGTAGATAGTAATGTCATTAGATCAGACAGTATGGGTAGATAGTAATGTCATTAGATCATACAGTATGGGTAGATAGTAATGTCATTAGATCATACAGTAAGGGTAGATAGTAATGTCATTAGATCAGACAGTATGGGTAGATAGTAATGTCATTAGATCATACAGTATGGGTAGATAGTGTTGTCATTAGATCATACAGTATGGGTACACAGTGTTGTCATTACATCATACAGTATGGGTAGACAGTAATGTCATTAGATCATACAGTATGGGTAGACAGTAATGTCATTAGATCATACAGTATGGGTAGACAGTAATGTCATTAGATCATACAGTATGGGTAGACAGTGTTGTCATTAGATCATACAGTGTGGGTAGATAGTGTTGTCATTAGATCATACAGTATGGGTACACAGTAATGTCATTAGATCAGACAGTATGGGTAGACAGTGTTGTTATTAGATCATACAGTATGGGTAGATAGTAATGTCATTAGATCATACAGTATGGGTAGATAGTGTTGTTATTAGATCAGACAGTATGGGTAGACAGTGTTGTCATTAGATCATACAGTATGGGTAGATAGTAATGTCATTAGATCATACAGTATGGGTAGATAGTGTTGTTATTAGATCATACAGTATGAGTAGACAGTGTTGTCATTAGATCATACAGTATGGGTAGATAGTGTTGTTATTAGATCATACAGTATGGGTAGATAGTAATGTTATTAGATCATACAGTATGGGTAGATAGTGTTGTCATTAGATCATACAGTATGGGTAGATAGTGTTGTTATTAGATCATACAGTATGGGTAGACAGTGTTGTCATTAGATCATACAGTATGGGTAGATAGTGTTGTCATTAGATCATACAGTATGGGTAGATAGTAATGTCATTAGATCATACAGTATGGGTAGATAGTGTTGTCATTAGATCATACAGTATGGGTAGATAGTAATGTCATTAGATCATACAGTATGGGTAGACAGTGTTGTCATTAGATCATACAGTATGGGTAGATAGTGTTGTTATTAGATCATACAGTATGGATAGACAGTGTTGTCATTAGATCATACAGTATGGGTAGATAGTAATGTCATTAGATCATACATTATGGCTAGATAGTAATGTCATTAGATCATACAGTATGGGTAGATAGTAATGTCATTAGATCATACAGTATGGGTAGAGAGTGTTGTCATTAGATCATACAGTATGGGTAGATAGTGTTGTTATTAGATCATACAGTATGGATAGACAGTGTTGTCATTAGATCATACAGTATGGGTAGATAGTGTTGGCATTAGATCATACAGTATGGGTACACAGTGTTGTTATTAGATCATACAGTATGGGTAGATAGTAATGTCATTAGATCAGACAGTATGGTTACACAGTGTTGTCATTACATCATACAGTATGGGTAGACAGTAATGTCATTAGATCATACAGTATGGGTAGATAGTAATGTCATTAGATCATACAGTATGGGTAGACAGTGTTGTCATTAGATCATACAGTATGGGTAGATAGTAATGTCATTAGATCATACAGTATGGATAGACAGTGTTGTCATTAGATCATACAGTATGGGTAGATAGTAATGTCATTAGATCATACAGTATGGGTAGACAGTGTTGTCATTAGATCATACAGTATGGGTAGATAGTAATGTCATTAGATCATACAGTATGGGTAGATAGTAATGTCATTAGATCATACAGTATGGGTAGATAGTAATGTCATTAGATCATACAGTATGGGTAGATAGTGTTGTTATTAGATCATACAGTATGGATAGACAGTGTTGTTATTAGATCATACAGTATGGGTAGATAGTGTTGTCATTAGATCATACAGTATGGGTAGATAGTAATGTCATTAGATCATACAGTATGGGTAGATAGTGTTGTCATTAGATCAGACAGTGTGGGTAGATAGTAATGTTATTAGATCATACGGTATGGGTAGACAGTAATGTCATTTGATCATACAGTATGGGTAGATAGTAATATCATTAGATCATACAGTATGGGTAGATAGTGTTGTCATTAGATCATACAGTATGGGTAGATAGTAATGTCATTAGATCATACAGTATGGGTACACAGTGTTGTCATTAGATCATACAGTATGGGTAGATAGTAATGTCATTAGATCAGACAGTATGGGTAGATAGTGTTGTCATTAGATCATACAGTATGGGTAGACAGTAATGTCATTAGATCATACAGTATGGGTACACAGTGTTGTCATTAGATCATACAGTATGGGTAGATAGTAATGTCATTAGATCATACAGTATGGGTAGATAGTAATGTCATTAGATCATACAGTATGGGTAGATAGTAATGTCATTAGATCATACAGTATGGGTAGACAGTGTTGTCATTAGATCATACAGTATGGGTACACAGTGTTGTCATTAGATCATACAGTATGGGTAGATAGTAATGTCATTAGATCATACAGTATGGGTAGATAGTAATGTCATTAGATCATACAGTATGGGTAGATAGTAATGTCATTAGATCATACAGTATGGGTAGATAGTAATGTCATTAGATCATACAGTATGGGTAGATAGTAATGTCATTAGATCATACAGTATGGGTAGATAGTGTTGTTATTAGATCATACAGTATGGGTAGATAGTGTTGTCATTAGATCAGACAGTGTGGGTAGACAGTGTTGTCATTAGATCATACAGTATGGGTAGACAGTGTTGTTATTAGATCATACAGTATGGATAGACAGTGTTGTCATTAGATCATACAGTATGGGTAGACAGTGTTGTCATTAGATCAGACAGTATGGGTAGATAGAGTTGTTATTAGATCATACAGTATGGGTAGACAGTGTTGTCATTAGATCATACAGTATGGGTAGATAGTAATGTCATTAGATCATACAGTATGGGTAGATAGTAATGTTATTAGATCATACAGTATGGGTAGATAGTAATGTCATTAGATCAGACAGTATGGGTAGATAGTAATGTCATTAGATCATACAGTATGGGTAGATAGTAATGTCATTAGATCATACAGTATGGGTAGATAGTAATGTCATTAGATCATACAGTATGGGTAGACAGTGTTGTCATTAGATCATACAGTATGGGTAGATAGTAATGTCACTAGATCATACAGTATGGGTAGATAGTAATGTCATTAGATCATACAGTATGGGTAAACAGTGTTGTCATTACATCAGACAGTATGGGTAGACAGTGTTGTCATTAGATCAGACAGTATGGGTAGACAGTTTTGTCATTAGATCATACAGTATGGGTAAACAGTGTTGTCATTACATCAGACAGTATGGGTACACAGTGTTGTCATTAGATCATACAGTATGGGTAGATAGTGCTGTTATTAGATCAGACAGTATGGGTAGACAGTGTTGTCATTAGATCATACAGTATGGGTAGACAGTGTTGTCATTAGATCATACAGTATGGGTAGATAGTAATGTCATTAGATCATACAGTATGGGTAGACAGTGTTGTTATTAGATCACACAGTATGGGTAGACTGTAATATCATTAGATCATACAGTATGGGTAGACAGTGTTGTCATTAGATCATACAGTATGGGTAGACAGTGTTGTTATTAGATCAAACAGTATGGGTAGATAGTGTTGTCATTAGATCATACAGTATGGGTACACAGTGTTGTTATTAGATCAGACAGTATGGGTAGATAGTGTTGTCATTAGATCATACAGTATGGGTAGACAGTGTTGTTATTAGATCAGACAGTATGGGTAGATAGTAATGTCATTAGATCATACAGTATGGGTAGATAGTAATGTCATTAGATCATACAGTATGGGTAGACAGTGTTGTTATTACATCATACAGTATGGGTAGATAGTAATGTCATTAGATCATACAGTATGGGTAGATAGTGTTGTCATTAGATCATACAGTATGGGTAGATAGTAATGTCATTAGATCATACAGTATGGATAGATAGTGTTGTTATTAGATCAGACAGTATGGGTAGACAGTGTTGTTATTAGATCATACAGTATGGGTAGATAGTAATGTCGTTAGATCATACAGTATGGGTAGATAGTAATGTCATTAGATCATACAGTATGGGTAGACAGTGTTGTTATTAGATCATACAGTATGGGTAGATAGTGTTGTTATTAGATCAGACAGTATGGGTAGATAGTGTTGTTATTAGATCATACAGTATGGGTAGACAGTAATGTCATTAGATCATACAGTATGGGTAGATAGTAATGTCATTAGATCATACAGTATGGGTAGATAGTGTTGTCATTAGATCATACAGTATGGGTAAACAGTGTTGTCATTAGATCATACAGTATGGGTAGATAGTAATGTCATTAGATCATACAGTATGGGTAGACAGTGTTGTCATTAGATCATACAGTATGGGTAGATAGTAATGTCATTAGATCATACAGTATGGGTAGATAGTAATGTCATTAGATCATACAGTATGGGTAAACAGTGTTGTCATTAGATCATACAGTATGGGTAGATAGTAATGTCATTAGATCATACAGTATGGGTAGATAGTGTTGTCATTAGATCATACAGTATGGGTAAACAGTGTTGTCATTAGATCATACAGTATGGGTAGATAGTAATGTCATTAGATCATACAGTATGGGTAGATAGTAATGTCATTAGATCATACAGTATGGGTAGATAGTAATGTCATTAGATCATACAGTATGGGTAGACAGTGTTGTTATTAGATCATACAGTATGGGTAGATAGTGTTGTCATTAGATCATACAGTATGGGTAGATAGTAATGTCATTAGATCATACAGTATGGGTAGATAGTAATGTCATTAGATCATACAGTATGGGTAGATAGTAATGTCATTAGGTCAGACAGTATGGGTACACAGTGTTGTCATTAGATCATACAGTATGGGTAGATAGTGTTGTCATTAGATCATACAGTATGGGTAGATAGTAATGTCATTAGATCATACAGTATGGGTAGATAGTAATGTCATTAGATCATACAGTATGGGTAGATAGTAATGTCATTAGATCATACAGTATGGGTAGATAGTAATGTCATTAGGTCAGACAGTATGGGTAGACAGTGTTGTCATTAGATCATACAGTATGGGTAGACAGTGTTGTCATTAGATCATACAGTATGGGTAGACAGTAATGTCATTAGATCATACAGTATGGGTAGACAGTGTTGTCATTAGATCATACAGTATGGGTAGATAGTAATGTCATTAGATCATACAGTATGGGTAGATAGTAATGTCATTAGATCATACAGTATGGGTAGATAGTAATGTCATTAGGTCAGACAGTATGGGTACACAGTGTTGTCATTAGATCATACAGTATGGGTAGATAGTAATGTCATTAGATCAGACAGTATGGGTAGATAGTAATGTCATTAGATCATACAGTATGGGTAGATAGTGTTGTCATTAGATCATACAGTATGGGTACACAGTGTTGTCATTACATCATACAGTATGGGTAGACAGTAATGTCATTAGATCATACAGTATGGGTAGACAGTAATGTCATTAGATCATACAGTATGGGTAGATAGTAATGTCATTAGGTCAGACAGTATGGGTACACAGTGTTGTCATTAGATCATACAGTATGGGTAGATAGTAATGTCATTAGATCAGACAGTATGGGTAGATAGTAATGTCATTAGATCATACAGTATGGGTAGATAGTGTTGTCATTAGATCATACAGTATGGGTACACAGTGTTGTCATTACATCATACAGTATGGGTAGACAGTAATGTCATTAGATCATACAGTATGGGTAGACAGTAATGTCATTAGATCATACAGTATGGGTAGACAGTAATGTCATTAGATCATACAGTATGGGTAGACAGTGTTGTCATTAGATCATACAGTGTGGGTAGATAGTGTTGTCATTAGATCATACAGTATGGGTAGACAGTGTTGTCATTAGATCATACAGTATGGGTAGACAGTAATGTCATTAGATCATACAGTATGGGTAGACAGTGTTGTCATTAGATCATACAGTATGGGTAGATAGTAATGTCATTAGATCATACAGTAAGGGTAGATAGTAATGTCATTAGATCAGACAGTATGGGTAGATAGTAATGTCATTAGATCATACAGTATGGGTAGATAGTGTTGTCATTAGATCATACAGTATGGGTACACAGTGTTGTCATTACATCATACAGTATGGGTAGACAGTAATGTCATTAGATCATACAGTATGGGTAGACAGTAATGTCATTAGATCATACAGTATGGGTAGACAGTAATGTCATTAGATCATACAGTATGGGTAGACAGTGTTGTCATTAGATCATACAGTGTGGGTAGATAGTGTTGTCATTAGATCATACAGTATGGGTACACAGTAATGTCATTAGATCAGACAGTATGGGTAGACAGTGTTGTTATTAGATCATACAGTATGGGTAGATAGTAATGTCATTAGATCATACAGTATGGGTAGATAGTGTTGTTATTAGATCAGACAGTATGGGTAGACAGTGTTGTCATTAGATCATACAGTATGGGTAGATAGTAATGTCATTAGATCATACAGTATGGGTAGATAGTGTTGTTATTAGATCATACAGTATGAGTAGACAGTGTTGTCATTAGATCATACAGTATGGGTAGATAGTGTTGTTATTAGATCATACAGTATGGGTAGATAGTAATGTTATTAGATCATACAGTATGGGTAGATAGTGTTGTCATTAGATCATACAGTATGGGTAGATAGTGTTGTTATTAGATCATACAGTATGGGTAGACAGTGTTGTCATTAGATCATACAGTATGGGTAGATAGTGTTGTCATTAGATCATACAGTATGGGTAGATAGTAATGTCATTAGATCATACAGTATGGGTAGATAGTGTTGTCATTAGATCATACAGTATGGGTAGATAGTAATGTCATTAGATCATACAGTATGGGTAGACAGTGTTGTCATTAGATCATACAGTATGGGTAGATAGTGTTGTTATTAGATCATACAGTATGGATAGACAGTGTTGTCATTAGATCATACAGTATGGGTAGATAGTAATGTCATTAGATCATACATTATGGCTAGATAGTAATGTCATTAGATCATACAGTATGGGTAGATAGTAATGTCATTAGATCATACAGTATGGGTAGAGAGTGTTGTCATTAGATCATACAGTATGGGTAGATAGTGTTGTTATTAGATCATACAGTATGGATAGACAGTGTTGTCATTAGATCATACAGTATGGGTAGATAGTGTTGGCATTAGATCATACAGTATGGGTACACAGTGTTGTTATTAGATCATACAGTATGGGTAGATAGTAATGTCATTAGATCAGACAGTATGGTTACACAGTGTTGTCATTACATCATACAGTATGGGTAGACAGTAATGTCATTAGATCATACAGTATGGGTAGATAGTAATGTCATTAGATCATACAGTATGGGTAGACAGTGTTGTCATTAGATCATACAGTATGGGTAGATAGTAATGTCATTAGATCATACAGTATGGATAGACAGTGTTGTCATTAGATCATACAGTATGGGTAGATAGTAATGTCATTAGATCATACAGTATGGGTAGACAGTGTTGTCATTAGATCATACAGTATGGGTAGATAGTAATGTCATTAGATCATACAGTATGGGTAGATAGTAATGTCATTAGATCATACAGTATGGGTAGATAGTAATGTCATTAGATCATACAGTATGGGTAGATAGTGTTGTTATTAGATCATACAGTATGGATAGACAGTGTTGTTATTAGATCATACAGTATGGGTAGATAGTGTTGTCATTAGATCATACAGTATGGATAGACAGTGTTGTTATTAGATCATACAGTATTGGTTGACAGTGTTGAGTGGTCATTACATAATGTTGAGGCATGTTGTTGCTCATAGTGTATGATGGAGAGATAGGACAACACCCCAGTGCTCTCCTAAGCTAGCATCAACCCTCATCACTACTCACTGTCACACACACACACACACACACACACACATCCAGGAATATGTATTTCCTACATACCCCTATTTCAGCTGTGTGTGTATCTGTTTTGTGTGCCGACCACAGAAAAAGAGACAGAAAGACAACGTTCCATCCAGCTAGCTGTGTGATTTCTGTGAGAGTGTGTAAACTACAGTACGTTTGAGTGGATTATTGTCCCATGGCCTATTTTCACTGAATCGTCATCACATGACTTCCATTGGGGCCCACGCAGTGTGAAGTTAACCAGATACACAAGTGTAATCTAGTGGTCCGTAATGCAGACAAGACGCACTTCTTCTAGAACCAGCCAGTAGAAGAGATACACATACACACTCTCTTCTTTTAAGACCATCCAGTATGATATGCGAGAGATACACACACACACAGGGAGAGAATATCAGTGTTGTGGGGAAAATGGCAATGTTTGTCTTCAAGTGGTGTAGAAACAGTGTTGGGTTTTGAGTGATGGCATCTGTATGGTGTTGATGAGAGCCAATTATGGGCCAATTATGCAGATTAATGGAATTATTGTGGCTGGGTTGATTGATACTTACACATGTAAATGTCTACCTTTCTGCTCAGACTGGGAGCAGGCAGATATGGTGTGTTATATTACCATTCTTGTTTTCCTGCCAGAGTTATGAAGCCGACCGGATGAGAAATTCACTTGAAATGGATTGTGAGTCATTCATGGGTGGTATTCCATTGAAGAAGGGTTGCTTTTGTGTGTCTTTGTGTGTGTGTGTGTAAATGTGGCATGTGTGTAAATGTGGCATGTGTGTGCGTGCATGTAGGGTAAATCCATATAAATTCCATCACTTTTTGACAGCAAAATGTTTTGTTGTTTAAATTGATTTAAGCAAAACTTTCCATACATGTTTGCCCATGAAAGAGACATCCATGTCTTCATTACTGGAAAATATGAACGGTTTACATAATTCAAAAGCTTACAAACGGTGATATCAAACGATTAGATTATTTCTTGAAAAAAGTGTTTATTAATAAAAAATGATATCATTTTTAAACCTTTAAACGTCAATTATCTGAAAACGTCTACACTTTTTTCTGCATATTCGTATGTTGTAGCTTAGGCCCTATTTCACATCATCTGAGGTGTTTGTGTTGTGCCTGCCATCGGTTGAGACAACATGCTCTTGAATAGAGGGTGGGTTTCATTTCAATCATAGAAACAGAATTCATAGAATGGACTTACAGTATCCCTTCAGACCACTGCAATTTAGCTTGTACACCATTGAAATATAAATTGAATTGAAATTTGAACTTTCAATTCGTACCACAAAGGTGACCACCGGTCCACCCACCATCAAAAGTCAACTTAAATGTTCATGTTGTCTATTCTATTATCTATATTTCTATGATTTCAATAGGTTTCCTATGGACGATTGACAGTATCATATAAAACAGCAGATATTCCAAAACAAGTCAACACTCTCTGATGTGTGGATCTCCAATCATCTTTGTGCCATTTGAAAGTTGAAGTGTTTGTACATTTATCAGCCCAAACATGACACCCACCCTGTTGTATTCAAGAGCATGTTGAGTCTCAACCGATGGCAGGTACAACACTAAAACCTCAGATGGTGTGAAAGAGGGTCTAAGCTACAACATATGAATACGAAAGAGTTTACGTGTGTTTAGACAATTGACATTTAAGGTTGAAAATGTTGCATTTTTATTTAAAAAAAACTGATTTTTCCATAAATGGTCAAATACTTCAAAAACTCTATTTGTAAGCTTTTAAATTATATTAGTCTCAACCGTTTATCGTTTCCAGTGATGAAGACATGGATTTCTCATGGTATGGTGGAAAATGGAAAATAGTAAACTTATCTCTTGCATGTTTTGGCATTCAGATTATCTGAGCACTCCTACGATGGCCAAATATGTATGGAAGGTTTCGTTCAAATCAAAAGAGCTGCTTTCAAGAAGGGATTGAATTCAAATGGATTGACCTTGTACTGTGTCTGTGCACAGTACGAGTACAGCATTAAAAACATGAAACCATGTTTGACTTTACGTCACTGTTCTGTTCGGCGGTGAAGGGAGATTGGCTTAAGGTCACATGTAATATTGATGTCATGTGGGGCTGTACTCCTCTGCCTCTGTCCAGCTGGGTCAGGTGAGCTCAGTTCTGTAACTCATACCTTATATAAACTCCTTTGTGAGTCACTTCTCATCTCACCTCAAAAACATGAGAGTAGCACCATGTCCCAAAGCTTCAACTCTCCCTCCATACTACAATAAAGCTGGGAATTACCAGGGGCCTCACGATATGATATTCTCGTGATACTTAGGTGCCGATACGATGTATAAAGATTCCCATGATTCTAAATGTTTTGAGATTCGATACTTTGATTTTATTGCGATTCGATGTTCCGAACATATTGCTCACCATATGTCTGCTGCAGAGAGACAAGAGAGAGCCATGAAAAATTAGTTTTGATCAGTCAAGGATATAGAAGTGCTGAAAACTAATTGGTTCCCGAGTTTAACAAGAAGATGGAGAACAAGCTATGAAGGAAAAATGCTGGAGTTTTGGTGCAGGTACAGCCAACTAGCAATATGATATATCATCAAAAATAATATCCCAACCTGTAACTGTATAGATTTCCCCCCATAACTACTCCCTACGTCTGGCAATAGTGACATCACAAAGTAAGAAGGGGCCTTGGCGCTGTTGTCAATGCTCCAACTCTCTCTCTCTCTCTCTCTCTCTCTCTCTCTCTCTCTCTCTCTCTCTCTCTCTCTCTCTCTTCCCCACACTCTCTTTGTACAGGCATCAATTCCGTTCCCAGTACTTCCGTGCTCAGCCCCTGCTCTCACTCATGTATCCCTCAGAGATGTAGTCTATCCGTAGTGTGACTCATTTTTCCTCCTTGAATGCTTAAAACATGTATTCTAATCTCCATGTTCCTCAGAGCAGGGGAAATGGCTGAGGTTAGCCAATTAGAGCAGTGTGGCTGGATTAAGTATGACACACACACTGCTGCCAGGGAGTATTCTGGAGAGCCCAAGCCTGAATGAAGGACTCAACACCATCTCAACGAGAGAGAGAGAGAGAGAGAGAGAGAGAGAGAGAGAGAGGACATACACAGCTGACTAACAGGATAAATCAATAGCTTTGCAGCAGAAGAGAAGAAAGAGTGAGACAGAAAGTGTGGGAAATAGGGATAGGGAAGAAAGAGAAAGGTAAACAAAATAAAAAATAAGTGTTTTTGGTATCTGAACCAGAAAAACAGCAGTGTTTCTGAACTCATTTCTGATCCGATAGTACTCAGGAAATTCAGCGAAAACATGAAATTCTACAAAAAAAATCACAAACGGAAGATGAGGGTGATGGGCTTTTATCCGGCGCTGCCGATGTTACCTGGCTGGATCGTGTGTGAGGTGAGAAGAGGACACACGTCTGCTGTACGGTCTCTGTGTCTCTTCTAATTTGCGCTGCCGCTCGCTCTCTGTGGGGGTGGATTTAATTGGAGCCAAGCCAAATCAGAATCCATGAAACCATTCCCTCTCTCTCTCTCTCTCTCTCTCTCTCTCTCTCTCTCTCTCTCTCTCTCTCTCTCTCTCTCTCTCTTTCTCTCTTGCTCTCTATAAAGACGGATGACTTTTCCAACCAAATAGGTCAAAGCCCCTGAAAAAAAAAAACATGTTTGCTCAGATGCTGGTGGATCTGCGGGAGCCCACAGCCAAAGGTCAAGTAAACAAACAGGATGTTAGCCATGTTTTTGTGTCACAAATCCCAACTCAATCACAGGCATGGAGTAAGGTTGGATCTTGATTAGTCTTGTTCCCATTCCCAGCTGTGTGTCTTCTGGCAAGAAAAGCTGAATCTCGGTTGGATCTTGGTTTAGTGACCATTTAGTGAGTCCCATGAATAAAGGTATGAGGTAGAATGACCCGGGGCTGTTATCATAGCTCTGAAATAGGCATCTGTGTGGTCAGATGATGATTTGGGGACAAAGCTAGAAACAGATTATCTCTCTCCATCTCTTTCTCCCCTGTCGTCTTTCTCAATCTCTCCCCCTCCTCTTCCTCAATCTCTCTCTCTCTTCCCCCTCTCCCCCTCGTCTTTCAATGTCCTCCTCTGTCCCTCTTCCTCCTCCTCTTTAAATCTCTCCCTCCCTTTCTCTCTGTCTGTTTCAGGGAGCGGTGTGGATCCTCTGTCCAATAGTCGTTTAATGTCAGTATTAGCTCCAGTGACATTTGTGCTCAAAGACAATTTTTCACTTGATACTGCTGACTGTTGACAGAACTGCAAATGACTGACAGCAACAACGACCAAGGCTTCAGCGCGTGCTTGTGTGTGTCTTCATGGGGTCTAGCCATGGTTAGTATTCCCGACCGGTTGCTTCCTGACACTGACACTCACTGCTGCATGCCTCTCCTAGTGGATTTCCAGCTGTCTCTCTCTCTCTCTCTCTCTCTCTCTCTCTCTCTCTCTCTCTCTCTCTCTCTCTCTTTCTCACGCTCTCTCTCCCTCTTTTTCTCTCTCTCTCCCTCACCCTCTCTCCCTCACCCTCTCCCCTCTCTCTCTCCCACCATCTCTCTCTCTTTCTCAAACACAGCCTACGTGAGCTCCATCACCATGGAGACAGACGTGATGTCAGCCTCAGCCTGCAGAAAGTTGTTGCTGCTTAACGATCATACTAATGCAATCACATAACTACATGGCTTGAATGGATCTTTCTGAATCAGACCATTATATCCTCACCAATAAATCACGTCCCGGCTGCTCAGGGATGTAAGCTGGCTTAACCGACCGAGAATCTCACTGCCGACAGACGGCCGATAGGTACTTCTCACTGTGGGAGGCCGTACCATCTCTTGCTAGAACAAACGCGATACCTGCTGCGTGCCGACCCGGTAGCAACGAACCTGTCTTTTATACTTGTAGAATCGTAATGCTTGTCAGTGGCCAACAGCTTGACTTTGAGCCAATCAAAGAGCACAAACCCCCACGTGGGGGAGCCAGCAGGAGTGACAACAAAAAGGAATAAATATTTTCTCTGTACATGTACGGTTAAATGTCATGAGCCAGTCACACTTCATATGCAATGTTGGCTATGGGATGGTAGCTAAGTGCACAAATGCAATAAACACAACACTAAATACTACCTCCAAGCTAGCAAACCACTGTAGCTGGTATTGTACATTATAATTTCAAAATACAAAATATTATGAACATTTCAAAGTTGATTAAATCTATGTTTTTCTCACCTATCTACACACAATACCCCATAATGACAAAGTGAAAACATTTTTTTTAGAAATGTTTGCAAATTCATTGAAAATGAAATACAGAAATAATAATTTACATAAGTATCCACACCCCTGAGTCAATGTTGTTATCCATCCTCAATTTTCTCCTTTCACAGCCATTTAACTCTGTAACTGTTTTAAAGTCACCATTGGCCTCATTGTGAAATCCCTGAGCGGTTTCCTTCCTCTCCGTCAACTGAGTTAGGAAGCACGCCTGTATCTTTGTAGTGACTGGGTGTATTGATACACCATCCAAAGTGTAATTAATAACTAAACTATGCTCAAAGGGAGATTCAATGTTAGTTTTTTTGTACCCATCTACCAATAGGTTCCCTTCTTTGCGAGGCATTGGAAAACTTCCCTGGTCTTTGTGGTTGAATCTGTGTTGGAAATTCACTGCTCGACTGAGGAACCTTACAGATAATTCTATGTGTGGGATACAGAGATTAGGTAGTCATTCAAAAATCATGATAAACACTATTATTCATACAGAGTGAGTCCATGCAACTTAACATGTGACTTGTTAAGCAAACTTATTTAGGTTTGCCATAACAAATGGGTTGAATACTTATTGACTCAAGACATTTCAGCTTTTAATTTTTTATTAATTTGTAAAAATGTCACTTTCACATTATGGGGTATTGTGTGTAACAAATCTCAATTTAATCCATTTTAAATTCAGGCTGTAACACAACTAAATGTGAAAAAAAGGCGAGGGGTGTGAATACTTTCTGAAGGCATTGTAATTGTCCACCTGCTATCTCTTCCATATAGCCGGGCTAGTTACGCTACATATTGGTTGGTTCCAGACACAGGTGTCAATGTGGACTCAGGAGACAGAAAGGTGATGGAAAGTAATTATCTGCTCTTGCATTGTCTCAGGTGTTGAGTCAAAGACAATACCAAAGTCACACCTGCTCCCATGGACCCAGGTGTTGGGCGGGTTAGGTATAGAAACTCTTGTTGCTATTTTCCTCATAGGGTGCATCATCCCCAGTTATCCATAGCATCATATCTAAGGATATTTTCCAATTGAGACATGAAATACATCCACATCTTTCTTAACACTAGAACTGCTAATGCAGTCATTTGGACTGCTCATGAATTTAACAAATGTACTACTCTGCCATTTTAAAGTCATACCCTCTCTGTCCTTTACTTTTCCTAAATACGTCTATATAACACACTGTTGTTGTTAGAATCTTAATATCACAAAAAGAACTGGAGTTATAACCAGTTTTTGGAGGGCATGTCATTTTTGTTACGGTTTTCCCCCGTTGCCACTCCTTCTCCCGACAGTAGGGCCTGCTGCACTCCTTTTCCCGACAGTAAGGCCTGCTGCGCTCCTTCTCCTGACAGTAGGGCCTGCTGCACTCCTTCTTCTGACAGTAGGGCCTGCTGCGCTCCTTCTCCTGACAGTAGGCCTGCTGCACTCCTTCTTCTGACAGTAGGGCCTGCTGCGCTCCTTCTCCTGACAGTAAGGCCTGCTGCGCTCCTTCTCCTGACAGTAGGGCCTGCTGCACTCCTTCTTCTGACAGTAGGGCCTGCTGCACTCCTTCTCCCAACAGTAGGGTCTGCTGCACTCCTTCTCCCGACAGCAGGGCCTGCCGCACTCCTTCTCCTGACAGTAGGGTCTGCTGCGCTCCTTCTCCTGACAGTAGGGCCTGCTGCGCTCCTTCTCCTGACAGTAGGGCCTGCTGCACTCCTTCTCCCAACAGTAGGGCCTGCTGCACTCCTCCTGACACTAAGGCCTGCTGCGCTCCTTCTCCCGACAGTAGGGCCTGCTGCCACTCCTTCTCCTGACAGTAGGGCCTGCTGCGCTCCTTCTCCTGACAGTAGGGCCTGCTGCACTCCTTCTTCCGACAGTAGGGCCTGCTGCACTCCTTCTCCTGACAGTAAGGTCTGCTGCACTCCTTCTTCCGACAGTAGGGCCTGCTGCGCTTCTTCTTCCGACAGTAGGGCCTGCTGCACTCCTTCTCCTGACAGTAAGGCCTGCTGCACTCCTTCTCTCGACAGTAGGGCCTGCTGCGCTTCTTCTCCCGACAGTAGGGTCTGCTGCACTCCTTCTTCCGACAGTAGGGCCTGCTGCACTCCTTCTTCCGACAGTAGGGCCTGCTGCACTCCTTCTCCTGACAGTAAGGCCTGCTGCACTCCTTCTCTCGACAGTAGGGCCTGCTGCGCTTCTTCTCCCGACAGTAGGGTCTGCTGCACTCCTTCTCCTGACAGTAAGGCCTGCTGCGCTCCTTCTCCTGACAGTAGGGTCTGCTGCACTCCTTCTCCTGACAGTAAGGCCTGCTGCACTCCTTCTCCCGACAGTAGGGCCTGCTGCACTCCTTCTCCTGACAGTAGGGTCTGCTGCACTCCTTCTCCTGACAGTAGGGCCTGCTGCACTCCTTCTCCCGACAGTAAGGCCTGCTGCCCTCCTTCTCCTGACAGTAGGGCCTGCTGCACTCCTTCTCCTGACAGTAAGGCCTGCTGCACTCCTTCTCCCGACATTAGGGCCTGCTGCACTCCTTCTCCCGACAGTAAGGCCTGCTCCGCTTCTTCTCCTGACAGTAAGGCCTGCTGCACTCCTTCTCCCGACATTAGGGCCTGCTGCACTCCTTCTCCCGACAGTAGGGCTTGCTGCGCTCCTTCTCCTGACAGTAGGGCCTGCTGCACTCCTTCTCCCGACAGTAGGGCCTGCTGCACTCCTTCTCCCGACAGTAGGGCCTGCTGCGCTTCTTCTCCCGACAATAGGGTCTGCTGCACTCCTTCTCCCAACAGTAGGGTCTGCCGCACTCCTTCTCCTGACAGTAGGGCCTGCTGCACTCCTTCTCCCGACAGTAGGGCCTGCTGCGCTTCTTCTCCCGACAATAGGGTCTGCTGCACTCCTTCTCCCAACAGTAGGGTCTGCCGCACTCCTTCTCCTGACAGTAGGGCCTGCTGCGCTTCTTCTCCCGACAGTAGGGTCTGCTGCACTCCTTCTCCCGACAGTAGGGCCTGCTGCACTCCTTCTCCTGACAGTAGGGTCTGCCGCACTCCTTCTCCTGACAGTAGGGCCTGTTGCACTCCTTCTCCTGACAGTAGGGTCTGCTGCACTCCTTCTCCTGACAGTAGGGCCTGCTGCACTCCTTCTCCCGACAGTAGGGCCTGCTGCACTCCTTCTCCCGACAGTAGGGTCTGCCGCACTCCTTCTCCTGACAGTAGGGCCTGCTGCACTCCTTCTCCTGACAGTAGGGTCTGCTGCACTCCTTCTCCCGACAGTAGGGTCTGCTGCACTCCTTCTCCTGACAGTAGGGCCTGCTGCGCTCCTTCTCCCGACAGTAGGGCCTGCTGCACTCCTTCTCCCGACAGTAGGGCCTGCCGCACTCCTTCTCCTGACAGTAGGGTCTGCTGCACTCCTTCTCCTGACAGTAGGGCCTGCTGCACTCCTTCTCCCGACAGTAGGGCCTGCTGCACTCCTTCTCCCGACAGTAGGGTCTGCCGCACTCCTTCTCCTGACAGTAGGGCCTGCTGCACTCCTTCTTCTGACAGTAGGGTCTGCTGCACTCCTTCTCCCGACAGTAGGGTCTGCTGCACTCCTTCTCCCGACAGTAGGGCCTGCCGCACTCCTTCTTCCGACAGTAGGGCCTGCCGCACTCCTTCTCCCGACAGTAGGGTCTGCCGCACTCCTTCTCCTGACAGTAGGGTCTGCTGCACTCCTTCTCCTGACAGTAGGGCCTGCCGCACTCCTTCTTCCGACAGTAGGGCCTGCCGCACTCCTTCTCCCGACAGTAGGGTCTGCCGCACTCCTTCTCCTGACAGTAGGGTCTGCTGCACTCCTTCTCCTGA
The DNA here is from genome assembly GCF_965601325.2 of Salmo salar. Lineage (NCBI taxonomy): Eukaryota > Metazoa > Chordata > Actinopteri > Salmoniformes > Salmonidae > Salmo > Salmo salar. The sequence continues at coordinate 62,050,948 of NC_138307.1, read as the reverse complement.
CAGTAGGGCCTGCCGCACTCCTTCTCCTGACAGTAGGGTCTGCCGCACTCCTTCTCCTGACAGTAGGGCCTGCTGCACTCCTCCTGACAGTAGGGCCTGTTGCACTCCTTCTCCTGACATTAGGGCCTGCTGCACTCCTTCTCCCGACAGTAGGGCCTGCTGCACTCCTTCTCCTGACAGTAGGGCCTACTGCACTCCTTCTCCCGACAGTAGGGTCTGCTGCACTCCTTCTTGAAAGTGCAGTGCCCAGTTGATAATCATCCACGATAATTGCCTCTTAACTGAACCTAAACTTTACCGAAACTAATTTCACATATATAACAACAGATGGAGTAAAGTATTGGCTCATTCATCCCCCGTCCTGTATTCTCAGTCAACTTACCTGGTAAAATAAGGGTTAAATACAATTTTAAAAAGAAAGGGGTAGAGTGGGTGAGTTGAAGAGCAAGGGGAAGTGAACAATGCAAAGTTATGTAATCACCAACTGTGAATGAAGAACAGCAGTCCAAGCAGTCTTATTAGTCTACCAGGAGAACACAGTGAGACCGTCATTTACTCAAATCTAAATGAAAACCACTCAGATGGTGGGGAAGAAATAAATCATGACATCTCCGATGATTATTCTTCTGATCCTCAGCCTGAACCTAAACCTCTGAGGCTTAAGCACAAAAAAAGCCAGAACGGTGCACACTGAGCAGGTGTCCGCTCCAACACCAAATGAAACTGTGAGACAGGAGAGAGGAAGGATGGCACCGTTTGGATAGAACAAGCTGGTGATGACAGAGAAAACCCTACATCTCAAGCAAAAAACAGGCACTCACCAGCTTTCGCTGTTTATGTGACATGGACATAGTCCAGCTGATGCCATGGCATAATGACCCACATAAACATGTACCATTTTTGACTGCTGTCATATTTATAGTCGTTAAAATGCTGTTATTGCTTTTGTGTTGATTTTCACTTTATCAAAAACACTTGAAGCTTATAATGATGTTTAGGCTACTGATGTTTTCATCATTTGGGCTGCTGCTGTGCTTTGATGTGCTGGGAGCCTCTCTCTGCTCTCTCTCTGGCTCTCTCTCTGGCTCTCTCTCTGGCTCTCTGCTGTCTCTCTGCTCGCCCTCTGCTCGCTCTCTGCTCTCTCTCTGCTCTCTCTCTGCTCTCTCTCTGCTCGCTCTCTGCTCGCTCTCTGCTCTCTCTGCTCTCTCTCTGCTCGCTCTCTGCTCTCTCTCTGCTCGCTCTCTGCTCTCTCTGCTCTCTCTCTGCTCGCTCTCTGCTCTCTCTCTGCTCGCTCTCTGCTCGCTCTCTGCTCTCTCTCTGCTCTCTCTCTGCTCTCTCTCTGCTCGCTCTCTGCTCGCTCTCTGCTCTCTCTGCTCTCTCTCTCTGCTCGCTCTCTGCTCTCTCTCTGCTCGCTCTCTGCTCTCTCTGCTCGCTCTCTGCTCTCTCTCTGCTCGCTCTCTGCTCTGTCTGCTCGCTCTCTGCTCGCTCTCTGCTCGCTCTCTGCTCGCTCTCTGCTCTCTCTCTGCTCTCTCTGCTCTCTCTCTCTCTCTCTCTGCTCGCTCTCTGCTCGCTCTCTCTCTGCTCTCTCTCTCTGGCTCTCTGCTCGCTCTCTGCTCGCTCTCTGCTCGCTCTCTGCTCTCTCTCTGGCTCTCTGCTCTCTCTCTCTGCTCTCTCTCTGGCTCTCTGCTCTCTCTCTCGCTCTCTGCTCTCTCTCTGCTCACTCTCTGCTCTCTCTGCTCTCTCTCTGCTCTCTCTCTGCTCTCTCTCTGCTCTTTCTCTGCTCTTTCTCTGCTCTCTCTCTGCTCGCTCTCTGCTCTCTCTGCTCTCTCTCTGCTCTCTCTCTCTGCTCTCTCTCTGCTCTCTCTCTGCTCTCTCGCTCTCTCTGCAGTCTCAGACGTTGTGTCAGCAGCCATGACAGCAGCCCCCTGGCACTGGTTGGCCTCAAACACACTTAAATACACACAAATACACACAACATGCATGCACAGAAGCATGTGCTTGCACACACACTGAAATGTGTGCCCAAGCATGCACACACACACACACACACACACACACACACACACACACACACACACACACACACACACACACACACACACACACACACACACACACACACACACACACACACACACGCACACACACACACACACATACACACACACACTAAACACACAAGAACCTGTTTGGGGCAGAGACTCTGATACTCCGAAATCCCTCTGAGGATTCCTCCTTCATTTCTGAAATATTAAACATAATTCATGCGAGCCGAGATTTCCCAGACTAAACATATTAATATGTGATATTAACCAGGGTGCATCACACCCAGAGAGCCCTATTGATGGGGTAGGCCAAGGATCACCTTAAACAAATCAATCTTGAATTAAAGCGAGCTGCCAGACCCTCGGTGAGAGGATTGTGTAATGTATTGCCTGGTTTTCTTATCATGTAATACAAAGCAGATGAGAGCAAGCGTGTGCCATAATTACTGAGGACTACTGCACAGACATCATCATCATCATCATCATCATTCATGATTTAGAATGCAGGACCACTCCAGAGCATGTTCATATGTAGGCTGGGCTATGAATCTGTTATAAACAAGGGACGTACACATAGGGCGATAGATAGGCTTTCATTCATTATTCTTTTCATATTTCGTTGTTGTGTGGATTGCAGTACATTGGACTAGATTGCTTTACACTGTTAACATTCGAACAAAAGTATAACTATAAAGGAAAGGGTTTTATGTACGGCTGTTTGACTTTGCTAGATCAGACAGAGTTCTAGACTATGATATTGGGCCAGTATTAGTGGCACAACTCATACGAGAACAGAGAGAGAGAGTAGCTCTGTCCTCACTACACTACCCTCTCATCTACCCTCTCCTTTACCCTGTCCTCTACCCTCTCCTTTACCCTCTCCTCTACCCTCTCCTCTACCCTCTCCTTTACCCTCTCATCTACCCTCTCCTTTACCCTGTCCTCTACCCTCTCCTTTACCCTCTCCTCTACCCTCTCCTCTACCCTCTCCTTTACCCTCTCCTCTACCCTCTCCTCTACCCTGTCCTCTACCCTCTCCTTTACCCTCTCCTCTACCCTCTCCTTTACCCTCTCCTCTACCCTCTCCTCTACCCTCTCCCCTACCCTCTCCTCTACCCTCTCCTCTACCCTCTCCTCTACCCTCTCCTCTACCCTCTCCTCTACCCTCTCCTTTACCCTCTCCTCTACCCTCTCCTCTACCCTCTCCCCTACCCTCTCCTCTACCCTCTCATCTACCCTCTCCCCTACCCTCTCCTCTACCCTCTCCTTTACCCTCTCCTCTACCCTCTCCTCTACCCTCTCCTCTACCCTCTCCTCTACCCTCTCCTTTACCCTTTCCTCTACCCTCTCCTCTACCCTCTCCTCTACCCTCTCCCCTACCCTCTCCTCTACCCTCTCCTCTACCCTCTCCTCTACCCTCTCCTCTACCCTCTCCCCTACCCTCTCCTCTACCCTCTCCTCTACCCTCTCCTCTACCCTGTCCTCTACCCTCTCCTTTACCCTCTCCTCTACCCTCTCCTCTACCCTCTCCTCTACCCTCTCCTCTACCCTCTCCTTTACCCTCTCCTCTACCCTCTCCTCTACCCTGTCCTCTACCCTCTCCTTTACCCTCTCCTCTACCCTCTCCTCTACCCTCTCCTCTACCCTCTCCTTTACCCTGTCCTCTACCCTCTCCTTTACCCTCTCCTCTACCCTCTCCTCTACCCTCTCCTTTACCCTCTCCTCTACCCTCTCCTCTACCCTCTCCTCTACCCTCTCCTCTACCCTCTCCTTTACCCTGTCCTCTACCCTCTCCTTTACCCTCTCCTCTACCCTCTCCTCTACCCTCTCCTCTACCCTCTCCTTTACCCTCTCATCTACCCTCTCCTTTACCCTCTCCTCTACCCTCCCCTCTACCCTCTCCTCTACCCTCTCCTCTACCCTCTCCTCTACCCTCTCCTTTACCCTCTCCTCTACCCTCTCACATACCCTCTCCTCTACCCTCTCCTCTACCCTCTCCTCTACCCTCTCCTCTACCCTCTCCTCTACCCTCTCCTTTACCCTCTCCTCTACCCTCTCCTTTACCCTCTCCTCTACCCTCTCCTCTACCCTCTCCTCTACCCTCTCCTTTACCCTCTCCTCTACCCTCTCCTCTACCCTCTCCTCTACCCTCTCCCCTACCCTCTCCTCTACCCTCTCATCTACCCTCTCCTCTACCCTATCCTTTACCCTTTCCTCTACCCTCTCCTCTACCCTCTCCTCTACCCTCTCCTCTACCCTCTCCTCTCCCTCTCCTCTACCCTCTC
>NC_138307.1:62011618-62039118 GCF_965601325.2 Salmo salar | reverse complement strand
CCCGTCGGCAAATCCAATCCAACAACACAGCAAAGCAGAGCAGAGCACACAGCTACAAATTCACCCCCTGCTACGAATAAAACACTTCTCTACACAGCAAGACAAATCCATCCCACAGTCCACAATAGAAACACAGGAGGGGGGGTCATTTGTCCAAGGTCAGACCATTACGCTGGGTATTTCACTTTCAACCAACAGCAGGTCCATTAAGACAGAAAACTGATATTCCCTGCTGTGTTTCTGCCAAGGGACAGCAGTTATTGATGATCTATAGGGACAGCAGTTATTCATGATCTATAGGGACAGCAGTTATTGATGATCTATAGGGACAGCAGTTATTGATGATCTATAGGGACAGCAGTTATTGATGATCTATAGGGACAGCAGTTATTGATGATCTATAGGGACAGCAGTTATTGATGATCTATAGGGACAGCAGTTATTGATGATCTATAGGGACAGCAGTTATTGATGATCTATAGGGACAGCAGTTATTGATGATCTATAGGGACAGCAGTTATTGATGATCTATAGGAGCACTAACATTAGTGGCATGCCCGGTAATAGCCGTGTGTGTGTGTTTGTTTGGCGTGTGTGTGTGTGTGTGTGCCCGTGTGTGTATCTGGGATGAAAAGGTGAATAGCGTGCTAAATTCTCCTCTCCTAAGTGCTCTACCTACTCTGGTGCTCTAGAGAGAACTCTTGTTATTGTAGTCTAAAATGTGTGTGTCTCAGATGTGTGTGTGTGTCTCTGATGTATATGTGCTTTCTGCTTCCCCAGCTCTCTGTAATGCAAATAAGAACATCAGTCACGCTGATCATCCAGAGCACCAGAGCTTCCTCTCTCTCTCTCTCTCTCTCTCTCCTATGACTCTGGGAACAAACAGCTGAGGAGGACAGAGAGAGAGAGAGAGAGAGAGAGAGAGAGAGAGAGAGGAGAGAGAGAGAGAGAGAGAGAGAGAGAGAGAGAGATGGGCGGAGATGAAGAGAGAGAGGGGACATTGAAGCAGGGGACGAGCGACGGAAGAAGGAAAATAGGCTCCTTTTAAAGGCTTTTAGAAATAGACGGGTGGGAGGGAGAAGGAGGGATAGCTAAATATGGAGTTTTAGGGCTAGGCAGCAGAGAGCTGCAACAGTGAGGAAGTAAAATGTGTCAGTGGGATATCAGAGCCCAGCTCATATTCCTCAGCTCCCTGACAGAGGTCTGGGGAACGCTGGGAGAAAGGGATGGAGGGAGAAAGGGAGGGAGACAGGGGAGAGGGCTCTGAGACAGCGTTAATGGTGACGTTGATGTGGAGCCGTCAGCGGGCTAGCTAGCTGAGGGGGGGAAAGGGAGGGTGGAGGTGTAGGGCGGCTGGCGCTGTGAGGGGAGATAGTGCCACAGCACTAGCCTAGCGATGCTGCCTTGCATAATTAATGGGGTAAGCCAGGCTCTCTTTGTGGAAGTGTGTCTAGACTGGCCGTTCAGGGCCCTGTGCTGTGCTGCCTGGGCCGAGCTACACTGGGCAGCTCTACGCTGTACTGAGGCTTGATTAGGACCAGGGAGAGGAGACTGATTATGTAGGAGAGCAGAGCATAGGAGAGAGCTGGGGACTGAGGGGATCAGAGAGGGATTACACCTGTCTGCTTCATACACATCACCTCCAGGCTGTGGGAATATATGTTGCTCAAAGGAGAGCGCCTCCTACTGGAGATTTATGTAACCACCCCACACACACGTTAGTGAGGCCCAGTCACCAAGTGCAGGTGCAGTAGAAACATTTTTATTGACATAAATAGCATGGGGTATTTTTTGTATGCTGCCTGATCTAAATCTGATATCCTAATCTAAATCTGATATCCTAAACTAAATCTGATATCCTAATCTACATCTGATATCCTAGTCTAAATCTGATATCCTAGTCTACATCTGATATCCTAGTCTAAATCTGATATCCTAGTCTAAATCTGATATCCTAGTCTAAATATGATATCCTAATCTAAATCACAATCATGCCATGATGGATGCAGGAAATTTTTCTGTGTGTGTGTGTGTGTGTGTGTGTGTGGGGAGTTCTGGCACAGCGTTGTCTGTGTAATCAACTGGGCATGTCTGGTGTCTGCTGACCCCACCATGGTTCCTGGCCTGTGGTTTCTGAGGATGGGTCTGGGCTGGAGGGATCTGACGCTCCTTTCATGTCATCTGTCTGTGTGTTGTTTTTGGGTTCCAGCAGAGCTCATCTTTTGTGGAGAGGATGTGTGTAGTCTTCAGAACTGCTTCGCTCTGAGCGTCGATCAGAAGAGAGAGAAAGAGAGGCTCCTGGTTGGATCACAGTAGAGACTATCTGAAGAGGCATCAGACTCTTTGTTTGTGGAACAACAGAATGGAAGAAAAGAGAAATCAATAATTCAGTCAATTTGTCAGTGTTAGCCAATCATGAGCCTCTTAGCTTCATCATATCAAGCCTCACAGAGCATTTTGGAGCTCCACACAGCCCAATCAACAGAGCGTTTTGGAGCTCCACACAGCCCAATCAACAGAGCGTTTTGGAGCTCCACACAGCCCAATCAACAGAGCGTTTTGGAGCTCCACACAGCCCAATCAACAGAGCGTTTTGGAGTGCCACACAGCCCAATCAACAGAGCGTTTTGGAGCTCCACACAGCCCAATCAACAGAGCGTTTTGGAGCTCCACACAGCCCAATCAACACAAAGATTTGGAGCTCCACACAGCCCAATCAACAGAGCGTTTTGGAGCTCCACACAGCCCAATCAACAGAGCGTTTTGGAGCTCCACACAGCCCAATCAACAGAGCGTTTTGGAGCTCCACACAGCCCAATCAACAGAGCGTTTTGGAGCTCCACACAGCCCAATCAACAGAGCGTTTTGGAGCGCCACACAGCCCAATCAACAGAGTGTTTGGAGTGCCACACAGCCCAATCAACAGAGCGTTTTGGAGCTCCACACAGCCCAATCAACAGAGCGTTTTGGAGCTCCACACAGCCCAATCAACAGATCGTTTTGGAGCTCCACACAGCCCAACCAACAGAGCGTTTTGGAGCGTCACACAGCCCAATCAACAGAGCGTTTTGGAGCTCCACACAGCCCAACCAACAGAGCGTTTTGGAGCGCCACACAGCCCAATCAACAGAGCGTTTTGGAGCTCCACACAGCCCAATCAACAGAGCGTTTTGGAGAGCCACACAGCCCAACCAACAGAGCGTTTTGGAGCGCCACACAGCCCAATCAACAGAGCGTTTTGGAGTGCCACACAGCCCAATCAACAGAGCGTTTTGGAGCTCCACACAGCCCAACCAACAGAGCATTTTGGAGCGCCACACAGCCCAATCAACAGAGCGTTTTGGAGCTCCACACAGCCCAACCAACAGAGCGTTTTGGAGCTCCACACAGCCCAATCAACAGAGCGTTTTGGAGCTCCACACAGCCCAATCAACAGAGTGTTTTGGAGCTCCACACAGCCCAATCAACAGAGCGTTTTGGAGCTCCACACAGCCCAATCAACAGAGCGTTTTGGAGCGCCACACAGCCCAATCAACAGAGTGTTTGGAGTGCCACACAGCCCAATCAACAGAGCGTTTTGGAGCTCCACACAGCCCAATCAACAGAGCGTTTTGGAGCTCCACACAGCCCAATCAACAGAGCGTTTTGGAGCTCCACACAGCCCAACCAACAGAGCGTTTTGGAGCGTCACACAGCCCAATCAACAGAGCGTTTTGGAGCTCCACATAGCCCAACCAACAGAGCGTTTTGGAGCGCCACACAGCCCAATCAACAGAGCGTTTTGGAGCTCCACACAGCCCAATCAACAGATCGTTTTGGAGTGCCACACAGCCCAACCAACAGAGCGTTTTGGAGCGCCACACAGCCCAATCAACAGAGCGTTTTGGAGTGCCACACAGCCCAACCAATAGAGCGTTTTGGAGCTCCACACAGCCCAACCAACAGAGCGTTTTGGAGCGCCACACAGCCCAATCAACAGAGCGTTTTGGAGTGCCACACAGCCCAATCAACAGAGCGTTTTGGAGCTCCACACAGCCCAACCAACAGAGCGTTTTGGAGCGCCACACAGCCCAATCAACAGAACGTTTTGGAGCTCCACAGCCCAACCAACAGAGCGTTTTGGAGTGCCACACAGCCCAATCAACAGAGCGTTTTGGAGTGCCACACAGCCCAATCAACAGAGCGTTTTGGAGCGCCACACAGCCCAATCAACAGAGCGTTTTGGAGCTCCACACAGCCCAACCAACAGCGTTTTGGAGCGCCACACAGCCCAATCAACAGAGCGTTTTGGAGCTCCACACAGCCCAACCAACAGAGCGTTTTGGAGCGCCACACAGCCCAATCAACAGAGCGTTTTGGAGCGCCACACAGCCCAATCAACAGAGCGTTTTGGAGCGCCACACAGCCCAATCAACAGAGCGTTTTGGAGCTCCACACAGCCCAACCAACAGAGCGTTTTGGAGCTTCACACAGCCCAATCAACAGAGCGTTTTGGAGTGCCACACAGCCCAATCAACAGAGCGTTTTGGAGCTCCACACAGCCCAACCAACAGAGCGTTTTGGAGCTTCACACAGCCCAATCAACAGAGCGTTTCTGAGTTCTATTGAGAAGGAGAGAGGTGCCTTCATTACCGTGCTCGTTGTGCTCCCCTACCCACCACGTTCTGATCACAGCCAGGATCCTACCATTTAGTCTCTGCATCACGTCCCCTTCCCCAGCCTTCACTCACTGGCAGAGACCTGCTCTCCTCTCATGCAGTCTGCCTGTGTGCCAGCCTCAGTACCAGAAAGAGACTGAGGGGTGGGGGAAGGAGGGAGACACTTTCGTAAAGGTCCATTGAAATGTCAAGTAGTAAGTATTTTGGAAAATGTCACACCGCCTCCCCACAGGATCTTGCCTGGCACCGCGTGTTGTCAGGCCTCATGATTACACAGTCAAAATGTCCCTTTTTCTCTCGCTCTCTCCCTGTCTTTGCCAATAACAAGAGCGGTCACAGTCCAAGAGTAAGTGCTCGTCTAGAGGGGCGCTTTTGGGCTGACCCCCCCCCCCCCCCCCCCCCAACTCCCCCTCTTGACCAACCAAACTGAGGATCACTCTGTTTTTAGGAGAAAAAACACCTGTCTTCACTGCTTTCAGAACCTCTGCATAGTGAATACAGAATCATCTCAGTCGACCTGAAATGGACTCGATGCCAATCAATAGCTAGATTTCCAGTGTTCTGATTAGCTGTTGTGATTACCATTATTTGACCATGCTGGTCATTTATGAACATCTTGGCCATGTTCTGTTATAATCTCCACCCGGCACAGACAGAAGAGGACTGGCCACCCCTCATAGCCTGGTTCCTCTCTAGGTTTCTTCCTAGGTTTTGGCCGTTCTAGGGAGTTTTTCCTAGACACCGTGCTTCTACACCTGCATTACTTGCTGTTTGGGGTTTTAGACTGGGTTCCTGTACAGCACTTTGATATATCAGCTGATGTAAGATGGGCTTTATAAATACATTTGATTTGAGCTGTTCAGTTGGTTGTGTTGTTAAAACAGCCTCTTGGTATAGCTGTCCTGACTTGAGCTGTTGTTGATTAGCTGTTATGATTAGTTTAACGTCTTAGTTTCCCTGACATTGAGGAATGTGTGGGGTGAACCACACACACACACACACACACACACACACACACAAACACACACACACACACACACACACACACACACACACACACACACACACACACACACACACACACACACACACACACACACACACACACACACACACACACCATTCATTTTCTCTGCTTTACTGTCTGCTGAGCTGAATTTTTGACATTGCTAAAACAACCATCTTAAAGTTCTATCAATCCTGACTTGGGAATGGAAGATGAGGAGGAGGTCATTTACTGAGAAGTCAAGTGAAATGAAAAAGATGCCGGCTGCTTGGGGAGATGTCAGAACATCAAAAGTCTATTTAACTTCTAAGTGTCCAGACTCTTTTACTCGGAACTGGCATCCCTCTTGAGAGCCACTCTGTGTACTGTAGCTCACTGGCTGTTAATGTGCATGAGGTGTGGCCAACTTTGTACATGGGTAGTGCTTTGAATATTTTATGTCATCAGTTTTGGCCAAGTTGACTATTTTCTTTTCACAGACCCAAGATATTCTCTGTGTCTAGATAGAACACTAAAGGGAACCAGGAGAGGCCTAATTCGTGCTGAATCTTGTTTGTATACCAGCATTGTTATGTACACTTTTCGCATCTACGCTCTGAAGCAGTTTTCTCCAGGATTTGTTGTCAGACCATGTCTCTGTCTGGAAGCTTCATTACATAATATCAATGAGACACTACTACATGGTACGGTGTAGGCCAGCTGCTAGACGGAGGCTCTGAGGCACTGCGCCGTAGCAGTGTTCCTCCCTGTTAATTATTCAGGTGCTGTGATGTAAAGCGGCGGCAGCGTTGAGACCCTGAGCAGGTTAATGTTCATTTAGAGCTGTCGGGACACATTGAGCTCTGCATGGGTCTACCTGGCAGCTCGCTTTCCTTCTGTCTCTTTCTTTATCTATCTCTCTTTCCTCCCCTCTCTCTCTTTCTCGTTCTTTCCCTCTTTTCTCAGTCTCTATCACACACTCCCTCTCTTTTTCACTCTCTTTCTCAGGCGTTTGGGAGGAGAAACAATCACCCTGGAACATTCTATATTCTGAGTGTTCTCGGCAGTGTTCTCAGTGCAGAGCGTTAACTTCATGGGTGTTCTGGAAGAGTCTGGGGGAAAGAGTCACCCTCTTGAGTGTGTTCTCTGGGGAAATCTAGATCTCCTCCTCCTCACGCCTGGTCTGTTCCAGTGGGAGAAACAGGTGTCTGAGCTGTGGGCTCTCTGGGCTCAGGAAGAGATAACCAGGAGGAGAGATCAGGTCTGTTACCCCTCAGAGAGCTTCTAATCTGGCTCCTCACTTCGCCTGAATTACAAATACACTGCCTTCAGAAAGTATTTACACCTTGACTTATTCCACATGTTGTTGTGTCACAGCCTAAATGGTTTAAATAGATGTTTTGTCACACCCAACTACATACAATATCCCATAATGACAAAGTGAAAACATGTTATTAGACATTTTTGCAAAGTATTACAAATTAAATACAGAAATATCTAATGTCCTGTGCTCGTGTTTCTTGGCCCAAGTAAGTCTCTTCTTCTCATTGATGTCCTTTAGTAGTGGTTTCTTTGCAGCAATTTGACTATGAAGGCCTGATTCACAGTCTCCTCTGAACAGTTGATGATGAAATGTGTCTGTTACTTGAACTCTGTTAAGCATTTATTTGGGCAGCAATTTCTGAGGCTAGTAACTCTAATGAACTTATCCTCTGCAGCAGAGATGACTCTGGGTCTTTCCTGTGGTGGTCCTCATGAAAGCCAGTTTCATCATAGAGCTTGATGTTTTTTGCTACTGCACTTGATGTAACGTTCCACATTGACTGACCTTCATGTCTTAAAGTAATGATGGACTGTCATTTCTCTTTGCTTATTTGAGCTGTTCTTGCCATAATATGGACTTGGTCTTTTACCAAATAGGGCTATTTCTGTATACCACCCCTACCTCGTCACAACACAAGTGATTGGCTCAAACACATTAAGAAGGGAAGAAATTCCACAAATTAACTTTTAACAATCCACGCCTGTTAATTGAAATGCATTCCAGGTGACTACCTCATGAAGCTGGTTGAGAGAATGCCAAGAATGTGGAAAGCTGTCATCAAGGCAAAGGGTGGCTACTTTGAAGAATCTCAAATATAAAATACTTTTTTGGTTACTACAAGATTCCGAGTGGCGCAGCGGTCTAAGGCACTACATCTCAGTGCTAGAGGCGTCACTACCTGTATCACATCCGGCCGTGTCATCCGGGTTTGGCCAGTGTAGGCCGTCATTGTAAATAAGAATTTGTTCTTAACTGACTTGCCTATTTCTTTAATTACCTTTATTTAACTAGGCAAGTCAGTTAAGAACAAATTCTTATTTACAATGACAGCCTAGGAACAGTGGGTTAACTGCCTTGTTCAGGGGCAGAACAACAATTTTTTCCTTGGCAGCTCAGGGATTTGATCTAGCAACCTTTCGGTTACTGGCCCCACGCTCTAACCACTAGGCTACCTGCTGCCCTAATGGGATAAAGGTTAAATGAAAAATAATAATAATAATAATAATAATAATTCCATGTGTTATTTCATAGTTTTGATGTCTTCACTATTAGCCTACAGTGTAGAAAATAGTAAAACATTAAATAAAACCCTTGAATGAGTAGGTGTGTCCAAACTTTTGACTGGTACTGTATGTTGCATAATTCAGCAAATATGAGGCAAGTTTCTGAGGTATTGGGCGAGAAACAGTTTTTTTGACTTGAAGAAGATCCACTGTTGGATCAAAGCATTAAAGGTGGTATGAGTATAACCATGATGGATAGTGTAGTTACATAGAGTGGAGGCCTTTTTGTTTCTTTATGCAGGGTTATAGACTAGTCAATACCCAGAGTATAGAAACGCAGTACTTGCTTTAACTGCTTTAAATCCCCTTCATTGACTTACTACTGTGGAAGCACTGCAGGCCAAGGTTCGGGTCAATTCCATTTCAATTCTGAATGTAAACCAAATTCCAAATGTTCCTCATTGAAAAGCGTTGAAGAGAATTGAAATTGGAATTTCACTGTACTTCCTCCATTGACTGGAATTGAAATGGAATTGATCCCAACCCTGCTGCAGGCTATTCAGTCTCTATGATTAAGCTATGGTTTAAACCAGTGGAAGCAGATGTGAATAGAAGTAATACAGGCGACTTTCTATCACCTTTAAAGTGGTACAAACTAATGACAGAGAATTGATAGATATGATAGAGAGAATTGCTAGGAGAAAAAGCAGTGCCTCTGTCTTCGTAGTCTATTTCTCTTGAGTGATCTGAATGGATACAGTTGAAGTGGGAAGTTTACATACACCTTAGCCAAATACATTTAAACTTAGTTTTTCACAATTCCTGACATTTAATCCTTGTAAAATTCCTTGTCTTAGGTCAGTTAGGATCACCACTTTATTTTAAGCATGCGAAATGTCAGAATAATAGTAGAGAAAATGATTTATTTCAGCTTTTATTTTTTTCATCACATTCCCAGCGGGTCAGAAGTTTACAAACACTCAATTCGTATTTGGTAGCGTTGCCTTTAAGTTGTTTAACTTGGGTCAAACGTTTCGGGTAGCCTTCCACAAGCTTCCCACAATAAGTTGGGTAAATGTTGGCCCATTCCTCCTGACAGAGCTGGTGTAACTGAGTCAGGTTTGTAGGCCTCCTTGCTCGCACACGCTTTTTCAGTTCTGCCCACAAATTTTCTATGGGATTGAGGTCAGGGCTTTGTGATGGCCACTCTAATACCTTGACTTTGTTCTCCTTAAGCCATTTTGCCACAACTTTGGAAGTATGCTTGGGGTCATTGTCCATTTGGAAGACCCATTTGCGACCAAGCTTTAACTTCCTGACTGATGTCTTGAGATGTTGCTTCAATATATCCACATAATTTTCCTCCCTCATGATGCCATCTATTTTGTGAAGTGCACCAGTCCCTCCTGCAGCAAAGCACCCCCACAACATGATGCTTCCACCCCCTTGCTTCACGGTTGGGATGGTGTTCTTCGGCTTGCAAGCCTTCCCCTTTTTCCTCCAAACATAACGATGGTCATTATGGCCAAACAGTTCTATTTTTGTTTCATCAGACCAAGGACATTTCTCCAAAAAGTATGATCTTTGTCCCCATGTGCAGTTGCAAACCGTAGTCTGGATTTTTTATGGTGGTTTTGGAGCAGTGGCTTCTTTCTTGCTGAGCGGCCTTTCAGGTTATGTCGATATAGGACTCGTTTTACTGTGGATATAGATACTTTTGTACCTGTTTCCTCCAGCATCTTCACAAGGTCGTTTTACTGTGCTGTTGTTCTGGGATTGATTTGCACTTTTTGCACCAAAGTATGTTCATCTCTAGGAGACAGAACGCGTCTCCTTCCTGAGTGGTATGACGGCTGCGTGGTCCCATGGTGTTTATACTTGCGTACTATTGTTTGTACAGATGAACGTGGTACCTTCAGGAGTTTGGAAATTGCGCCCAAGGATGAACCAGACTTGTGGAGGTCTACAATTCTTTTCTGAGGTCTTGGCTGATTTCTTTTGATTTCCCCATGATGTCAAGCAAAGAGGCACTGAGTTTGAAGGTAGGCCTTGAAATACATCCACAGGTACACCTCCAATTGACTCAAATGATGTCAATTAGCCTATCAGAAGCTTCTAAAGCCATGACATCACTTTCTGGAATTTTCCAAGCTATTTAAAGGCACAGTCAACTTAGTGTATGTAAACTTCTGACCAACTAGAATTGTGATACAGTGAATTATAAGTGAAATAATCTGTCTGTAAGCAATTGTTGGAAAAATGACTTGTGTCATGCACAAAGTAGATGTCCTAACCGACTTGCCAAAACTATAGTTTGTTAACAAGAAATGTGTGGAGTGGTTGAAAAATGAGTTTTTATGACTCCAACCTAAGTGTATGTAAACTTCCCACTTCAACTGTATATCAGTGGTATTTGGTATTTTGGTATTTTGTTAGGATCCCCATTAGCTGTTGCGAAAGCAGCAACTACTCTTCCTGGGGTCCACACAAAACATGACATAATACAGAACATTAATAGACAAGAACAATAGTGGTGTGGTGCATCGTTCACACGGAGGCTGAACTTCCCCATTGGCGCTAGTTGTATAATGGGATCTATACGGCACTAGTTGTATAATGGGATCTATACGGCACTAGTTGTATAATGGGATCTATACGGCACTAGTTGTATAATGGGATCTATACGGCACTAGTTGTATAATGGGATCTATACGGCACTAGTTGTATAATGTGATCTATACGAGGTCTGTCATATCAGATAAGCATCAGCCAGTGCAGTGCACCCTGCTCTCTCTGTGAACACAGTGTAGACAGCAGTGTTAAAGCTACAATTGAACCCAGGCAGAAGGCTTCGCTGAGCCCTTAATCCCCGAGTTGTGTTTCTCTTATTGGTTTTAGTCATTAATTCATCCCCGTGGTGTTGCCAGCGAATCATGAAAGTCAAGTACCGACACTGTTCCTGTGTAAACACACATTTAAAATACATACGCAGACATACAAAGCACATGGATTATGGACCAGCAACATATGAAAGTGTAGCTTCTGAAGAATTGATGTCTGAACAGACATAAGGACTGAGCAGGAAAGGGCGAGTGCTCTCTTTCCAATCTATTTGTCCCTTCCCTCTTCTTCACACTCTACCTCTTTCTACCATCTCTCTCTTTCACCTAATTTCCCTCTCTCCCTCCTACTCTCTCTTTCACTCTCCCTCTCCCTGCTCCCCCCTCTCTCCATCATACCCTCACCCCCTTTCCTCTCCCCTCTCTCCCACCCTCTGCCCTCTCTCTCCATCCTTTCCTCACCTCCCCTCTCTCCCTCTCCATCCTTTCCTCACCTAACCTCCCCTCCCTCCCTCTCTCTCTCTCTCTCCCCCCCTCTCCGAGCCCATGCTAATGTCCCTGCTCTGCAGCCAAGTCTAGCCCCCTCAGTCGATGCACATCAAAGAGCTGCTTGTTCTCTTCTTCTCTCCTCTCCATGGTAAATTGCTCTGGTGTTTAATGTGGACAGAGAGACGGGCTTCTGTCGGGAGTTTGTTACAGAGACAAGGCCTATCAGCATTTTGCATTTCTTACAGCCAGAGGTCCCACTGCTCGGTTGTTACGTTCACAGTTGACAGGGTTTCACCTCGTACACACCAGAGAGAGGCAATCAGTCATCACCTTTCTGCCTGCTGCCACTATCACCCAGGCTGCAAAAGCTCATTTTGTGGTGAGTGTGTGGGTGACTGAGTGTGTGTGAGAGTAAAAGAGAAAGAAAAAGAGGGAGAGAGATGGCTTCCTCTCTCTGTCTTTCATTAGCTTGCCCAGAACTCATTTACTTTAGACAAATGAAAAAGGCATCTGGCAAAACGACAGCGTCGCTAAACCCCGCCGGCAACATGCCTGTTGTGCCTCGTGAACTGCTTCCCATTATAATTGATGGTTTAGGAAATCTAGGGCATAATCTTCCATCTCTGTTCAGGGCTTCACAGTCCAGATAGCTGAGGATTTACTGCAGTGGGAATCACAATTTACCCTATTCCCTCTATCTCTGTCCAAGCACAACGAGAAACAGAACAATAGGCCACAGCTCTGGACCAGTAAAGTAGTGAAGTCCCACAGTACACAGCCAGGGGACAGCACCACACCGGCTCAGGGGAAGTGAGAGGGATCGAAGCCTATTACTGGTACTGGTGCTGACAAACCCACACAGTCATTGGCCCAGCGTCGTCCGGGTTAGGCCAGGGTAGGCCGTCATTGTAAATAAGAATTTGTTCTTAACTGACTTGACTAGTTAAATAAAGGTTAAATAAATAAATAAAATAAAATATCACCACTATGCTTTGAAGTAGGTCCTGTATGGCTCAGTTGGTAGAGCATGGTGCTTGCAATGCGAGGGTTGTGGGTTCGATTCCCACGGCGGTCCTGTATGAAAATGTATGCACTCACTACTGTAAGTCACTCTGGATAAGAGCGTCTGCTAAATGAGAAAAATGGTAGTTGAGGTAGTGAATCCAGGACAGGCTTAATAGTATCTCCCATTTACTTTGAATGACATGCATTTACACAGTATCTTAATGTTTCAGTAATTTTCTCAGAACCTCTGGTCTTGTAAAGAAGGTCTGTGTGAATGAGTGGAAGTTCTTTCCATTGGACCTAATATATCTTCTAATAGCAGGATATGAGTAATAGTACTGTATGTTCTGCCAAATTCATGTCAATGGAACTGAAATTGATAATTAACCTGGTCTGGTCCATTAAAATGAATAACCATATAAACGTTCAAGATTACACCCCCCCCCCCCCCCCCTTTCCCTGTCAAGTGAATAATGAAACCAAATTACAGGTAATGGCTATACATCTTCAGGAGCACTTTGGTGATGGCTGGAAGCAGCTTAAAGTACAGCAGTAACTCCTCTAGTCTTTTATTTAACCTTTATTTAACTAGGCAAGTCAGTTAAGAACAAATGCTTATTCACAATGATGGCCTACTCTAGTGCTCTGTCAATAGCACAGGGTCTGACATAGAATGGCTGAAATGCTCTGAGTGCCGCTAGCCAAGCAACTAGCTTTGGCTCTGTGTAATTTCACCATTGCTTTGTGGCCCCAGCGGATGCTAGCTAATGGGCTAATGTAGGCATGTGAATCTGTCCATCTCTCTCTGTGGGGGGTTAGCAGTTAGCACTGTGTGTATGTTAGCATTAGCGCTAGCTCTCGCTCTCTTTCCCTCCCTCTCTCTCTTTCTCTGATACAACATGTTTAATGGGCGGACTGATGGCTTGACCCTGTGTTCTGAGCAGGGAAGTGTACAGAAGTGCTACTCACTCAGGCATGGAATATGGCCGCCCGTGGGGGCCTAGAATGTGTCAGTGGTGCGTCAGGACTGAGATAGTTTCACAGCGTGCTAAACTGAGGGTCAGTGCACAGATCAGTCCACTGGGAAGGAATTAAGGTCCACACACACAACATGGTAGGGTTATGTGATGTCATGGGGGTGTGTAGAGATGAAGTATGACATTGTGTCCTTGTGCTGTTTGTGCCCCTCTGTTGTCTTCCCATTACCGACTAATAGCAACTTCAACTGTATAACTAACTCACTCAGAGACCGTACAGTTGCCTTCTCTTGACGCAATTCACCAAAGCACTTGACAACGATCGCCAACTTCATGATGAACAATTCATCTCCTGAGCAATTCCATAGTAAGGTCAACCTGAGCATAAAAAAAACGAAATTGCTTATTTCCTAATTAAACTTCTGTACTTTCATATTTACCTTGAATGTGTGTACTTTGAAGTACAGACTACATTTGTCCTTTTTATTTGCGAAATTGAATGTTATTATTACTAAAAACTAGGATACAAAGTCTCAAAATAAGTATTTTCAGGCAACTAGATTGCTTTTGGAAATGGCTCATAGAACTTGTTTTGGTACTTCCATCTGTCCCCCTGTGTTTCTGACCAAGTCGTAAGGTTAATGAAGTAATATCAAAGGGATGTTAGTCCATTGAGTGCTAGTATGAAATTCTACAGTCTATTAAAGATAGAACGCTGATTTGGACAGGCAGTGTCACATCTGTAATGTTTTTGAGGAAAAGTTGTTATAGTAGATGCGTTTTTGAGTATGATTGTACACAAACTTTCTGTGCAAAGCTAACTTTCATCAACAGTTTAGGTGATTATTTGAATCAGCCGTGTAGTGCTAGGGCAAAAACCAAAACGTTGGGGTCCTTGGTGTCCCGAGGACCGAGTTTTGGAAACGCTGGCTTTGTTGATGTGTCATTGGTTTCCCGTCTCTCTTTGTCAGTACTCATTTTAAGCGTAACGGACGTGACCGTTACGCACGCTTCATAACATGATCATGGACTCACTAGTCAGCATCGCTGCATAATGTGATCATGATAGAATGTTGATGTCCTTCCTACTGCTTCTGAAGTGTGTTTATGTTAGCAAACAAGTTAGCAGGCCATTCTTTTCTATCTGAGTGTGATCTATTTCGGGTGTACTCACCTTCTCGTATGAACTACAATCAGGCATTGTTCTGCTGACTGGAGCGTTGCATGTGATCACATCACATGGCATAATACAGGTATTAAATTCATAAACATAATTCAGTTTCCATAAGAAACTTGTTTACTTCCTGAGTAAGGACGGGTGCCCCCCAGTGACAGTATTGGTCTGTGTCTGTATGGTCTGCCCTGCGGCGCAAAAGGCACTTTGCGCACTTGTGAACTGCAGCTGTCAAACCTGAGGTGATTTACTAACTAACAAGAAATGTCTATGAAAGTGTGAACCCTGTGCCATTAGTAGGTTATAATTCAATGAAACTAATGACATATGTCAATATATGGTAGAGATGATAAGGAATGAGTTCAGCTAGCTCAAATAAACATGGAAATTAAATGGGTGTATATACAGTGAGGGAAACAAGTATTTGATCCCCTGCTGATTTTGTACGTTTGCCCACTTACAAAGAAATGATCAGTCTATAATTTTAATGGTAGGTTTATTTGAACAGTGGGAGACAGAATAACAACAACAAAATCCAGAAAAATGCATGTCAAAAATTGTATAAATTGATTTGCATTTTAATGAGGGAAATAAGTATTTGACCCCCTCTCAATCAGATAGATTTCTGGCTCCCAGGTGTCTTTTTTACAGGTAACGAGCTGAGATTAGGAGCACACTCTTAAAGGGAGTGCTCCTAATCTCAGTATAAAAGACACCTGTCTACAGAAGCAATCAATCAATCAGATTCCAAACTCTCCACCATGGCCAAGACAAAAGAGCTCTCCAAGGATGTCAGGGACAAGAATGTAGAACTAAACAAGGCTGGAATGGGCTACAAGACCATCACCAAGCAGCTTGGTGAGAAGGTGACAAAATTTGGTGCGATTATTCGCAAATGGAAGAAACACAAAAGAACTGTCAATATCCCTCGGCCTGGGGCTCCATGCAAGATCTCACCTCGTGCGGTTGCAATGATCATGAGAACGGTGAGGAATCAGCCCAGAACTACACGGGAGGATCTTGTCAATGATCTCAAGGCAGCTGAGACCATTGTCACCAAGAAAACAATTGGTAACACACTACGCCGTGAAGGACTGAAATCCTGCAGCGCCCGCAAGGTCCCCCTGCTCAAGAATACATATACATGCCCGTCTGAAGTTTGCCAATGAACATCTGAATGATTCAGAGGACAACTGGTGAAAGTGTTGTGGTTAGATGAGACCAAAATGGAGCTCTTTGGCATCAACTCAACTCGCCGTGTTTGGAGGAGGAGGAATGCTGCCTATGACCCCAAGAACACCATCTCCACCATCAAACATGGAGGTGGAAACATTATGCTTTGGGGATGTTTTTCTGCTAAGGGGACAGGACAACTTCACCGCATCATTTGACGGGGCCATGTACTGTCAAATCTTGGGGGAGAACCTCCTTCCCTCAGCCAGGGCATTGAAAATGGGTTGTGGATGGGTATTCCAGCATGACAATTACCCAAAACACACGGCCAAGGCAACAAAGGAGTAGCTCAAGAAGAAGCACATTAAGATCCTGGAGTGGCCTAGCCAGTCTCCAGACCTTAATCCCATAGAAAATCTGTGGAGGGAGCTGAAGGTTCGAGTTGCCAAACGTCAGCCTCGAAACCTTAATGACTTGGAGAAGATCTGCAAAGAGGAGTGGGACAAAATCCCTCCTGAGATGTGTGCAAACCTGGTGACCAACTACAAGAAACGTCTGACCTCTGTGATTGCCAACAAGGGTTTTTCCACCAAGTACTAAGTCATGTTTTGCAGAGGGGTCAAATACTTATTTCCCTCATTAAAATGCAAATCAATTTATAACATTTTTGACATGCGTTTTTCAGGATTTTTTTGTTGTTATTCTGTCTCTCACTGTTCAAATAAACCTACCATTAAAATTATAGACTGATCATTTCTTTGTCAGTGGGCAAACGTACAAAATCAGCAGGGGATCAAATACTTTTTTCCCCTCACTGTACAGTATATACAGGCAGTTTGTGGGACTGGTAACAGATAAAGACTGACTCTGATGCTATTAAATGGCGCCGGAGGAGATGGCTGCCGTTTTACGGGCTCCCAACCAATGGTGCTATTGTGTGTGTTTTTTCTCATTATTGGTAACTTATTTTCTACATAATGTTTCTGCCATTGTCTCTTATGACCGAAAAGAGCTTCTGGATATCAAGACAGTGATTACTCACCTTGTACTGGACAAAGATTTTTTTTTTAATGAGTTGGACGTGAAGGATTTACTTCAGACACCTGACAAGGCCCACATCCCCATCATTCTCATGAGGAAGAGACTGAGATATTGGGGACGTAGGTCGGGGTGCCTTGTAAGGATCCGACGGCGAGTGGGTAATCTGCCTCTACCATCAGTCTGATTAGCCAATGTACAATCATTGGGTAACAAAATAGACGAGCTACAATGACGAATATCCTACCAACGGGACATAAAAATATATTTTACCCCATTTTTTTGGAAGCTTGGGGGTCCCTGATAATATATCCATAAAATGTGTCCCCCCCAACCAGATAGCAACAATGTGCTATGAGGGTACTGAAACACGAAGGTTTTCTATAGTACACATGATACGTGGAATAAGGAAAACAAGCAATATATGCATTAGAACCAGTTTTATTTTCACAAACATCAACCACAAATGGTTCCAACCAATCACAATTAGAAGCTTTAAAGTCAAAACATCAAACAATCAAATAAACAAACAACTGCTAATTAGAACTATCACCTCATCTATAAATGTTTCTCACATTTCATATAAACATATAAACCAATATCCAAATGGGGGGGGGGGGGGGGGGGGTGTGTGTGTGTGTGTGTGTGTGTGTGTGTGTGTGTGCGCGTGTGTGTGTGTGCGGAGGGGTTAGCCCGTGTGTGCGAGTATGTTTCAGTGTGTCTGAATGTGTGTTTTGTGTGGGTTATTGTTTGAATCAGTGTTTCTCTTTTTGACAAAGTACACTCTGATTTCCTATTCTTTGTGAAACCTCAGGAAGCAGTTGCTGGTGGATGTGAAACAGAGGTGGACATCACATTTCCGGCACTTGGCGTTTGGTGTACCTGTGCACCCTGGTACCTTGCATCTCCCCTTCTTTTCAGCCATAATCATCCAGTGGGCTGTGGCATCCAGGCGCACATCAGGGACTGGAATTGGAGCAGCGGGTCCTTTCCTCCTCTTCTCCTCATACTCACCAGCAATAGTGGAACTGGGACAACCTTTCTTGCGCTCCAGACCCTTTCCACTTTTGCATAGGCCTTCAGCGATGTATGACTTGAAGGTATACAGCTTCATTTGTTCCATCTTTCTCATGCCAGTGCCTTCACAATCTCTTTGGTAGAGCAGCCAGGTGGTCACGATGGTCATATCCAGGAAGTGGAACACCAGCCGGTGGTACCACTTCTTTGATCTGATTTTGTTCTGGTACAGTGCGTCAAGCAGATCCACCCCACCCATATTCTTGTTGTATTCTTTCACCACAGCAGGGCAGGGGACTTTGGTGATAATTTTTCGCTTGTGATTCCACCTGTCAACCTCGGTGACTGGGTGGGCTCCAGTGTAATCACTCAGAAGGGTCACTGAGCGGTTATCGTACCACTTCACACCGTGCAAGGTGGTTTCTCCAACCATGGCCATCTTCTGTTCAAAAGATCCACGTCCTGCTCTCTTCAGCTCAGTATCGCACATCAAGTTGACGCCTGGTAGTCTGTTGCCACGAACAGTACCAGTGCAGTAAATTCTCTGCTGAGCCAGTGTGAGCACAAGAGGGACACCTTCAGCATTCTCCTTTAAAAAAGAAAGCAGGAAGCACAAATTTGAATGTATACCCTTCTTCATCCACTGACACGCATGCAAACAAACACACACACAGACTCCACACACGTGCACACACACACGTTACTTTGCTGACTGACCCCTAACTGACCCCTGACCTCCTAACTGTCTTTCAAACCTGATTTTGGGATCCACTCTTCTTGACTCTCTTCAAGCTCACTGTCCTCAATGTCACTCTCCTCAAGCTCACTGTCCTCACTGTCAGAGGGAATGACCCTAACTGCTCGATCATATTACTTCCGCCCATAAAATGTTCTGGTGTCCATTTCCTGTAAGTATCAGTAGATAGTAAAGTAAAAACATTGACTATGGTCATAATTATGCATTCGAGAAAATCTCCACACTTTAGCATGATATTGACAAACAAAAGTAGTCTAACTGCACGATTTTGCCCCGAGGCAACGAACCAAAAAACACAGTTTTATTATATAAATAAAAACTAAATAAGTCTTGAAACAATCAAACAAACTTCTTTACATACACATGCATATATTATTTTTATATAAAGTTATTTCAACATCACTTTTTAACATGTTTAAATTATCTTACCAATTGGTGGCACTGTGTGCCATGTGGCTTTGCTTCCTGCTCCACCCCCCGCCAAAAGGCCACAACCACTTCAGCCTCTCATTTCATTGGACACAGACATGTCAGGTGATCTTTTATATATTTTTGGTATAAAAAAAGATTTAAGGGGTAGTGTCAGGTCCAAAAAGGTAGTTTGTTGCCTGAGGGCAACACCATGCCATAGAGGGCATTCAAATGAGACAGAGATATCGGAGACGTAGGTCGGGTGCCTTGTAAGGATCCAACGGCGAGAAGGTACTCTACCTCTACCATCAGTCTGATTAGCCAACGTACAATCATTGGATAACAAAATAGACGAGCTACAATGATGAATATCCTACCAACGGGACATTAGAAACTGTAATATGTTATGTTTCACCGAGTCGTGGCTGAACGACGGCAGGGTTTACGCTGCATCGGCAAGATAGAACAGCTGCCTCCGGTAAGACAAGGGGTGGCGGTCTGTGTACATTTGTAAACAACAGCTGGTGCACGAAATCTAATATTAAGGAAGTCTCAAGGTTTTGCTCATCACTGGGGCCAAGTTTCCTGCCATCCAGGACCTCTATACCAGGTGGTGTCAGAGGAAGGCCCTAAAAATTGTCAAAGACTCCAGCCACCCTAGTCATTGACTGTTCTCTCTGCTAACACATGGCAAGCGGTACCGGAGCTCCAAGTCTAGGTCCAAAAGGCTTCTTAACAGCTTCTACCCCCAAGCCACAAGACTCCCGAACAGCTAATCAAATGGCTACCCAGACTATTTGCATTAAAGTGGCCAGTGATTGGGTCTCAATGTAGGCAGCAGCCTCTCTGAGCTAGTGATTGCTGTTTAGCAGTCTGATGGCCTTGAGATAGAAGCAGTTTTTCAGTCTCTCGGTCCCAGCTTTGATGCACCTGTACTGACCTCGCCTTCTGGATGGTAGCGGTGTGAAAAGGTAGTGGCTCGGGTGGTTGATGTCCTTGATGATCTTTTTGGCCTTCCTGTGACATCGGGTGCTGTAGGTGTCATGGAGGGCAGGTAGTTTGCCCCCGGTGATGTGTTGTGCAGACCGTACCACCCTCTGGAGTGCCTTGCAGTTGAGGGCGGTGCAGTTGCCGTACCAGGCTGTGATATAGCCCGACAGGATGCTCTCGATTGTGCATCTGTAAAAGTTTGTCAGGGTTTTGGTTGACAAGTCAAATTTCTTTAGCCTCCTGAGGTTGAAGAGGCACTGTTGCGCCTTCTTCATCACACTGTCTGTGTGAGTGGACCATTTCAGTTTGTCTGTGATGTGTATGCCGAGGAACTTCTCTACTGCTGTCCATTCAATGTGGATAGGGGGGTGCTCCCTCTGCTGTGAAGTCCACGATCATCTCCTTTGTTTTGTTGACGTTGAGTGAGAGGTTGTTTTCCTGACACCACACGCCGAGTGCCCTCACCTCCTCCCTGTAGGCTGTCTCGTCGTTGTTGGTAATCAAGCCCACTACTGTTGTGTCGTCTGCATGGTCACGCAGTTGTGGGTGAACAGGGAGTACAGGAGGGGGATGAGCATGCACCCTTGTGGGGCCCCAGTGTTGAGGGTCAGCGAAGTGGAGATCTTTTTTCCTACCTTCACCACCTGGGGGCAACCCGTCAGAGAGTCCTGGACCCAATTGCACAGGGCAGGGTTGAGACACAGGGCATCCAGCTTAATGATGAGCTTGGAGGGTACTATGGTGTTGAATGCTGAGCTGTAGTCAATGAACAGCATTCTTACATAGGTATTCCTTTTGTCCAGATGGGATTGGGCAGTGTGCAGTGTGAGGCGATTGCATCATCTGTGGACCTGTTGGTGCGGTATGCAAACTGAAGTGGGTCTAGGGTGGCCAGTAAAGTGGAGGTGATATGATCCTTGACTAGTCTCTCAAAGCACTTCATGATGACAGAAGTGAGTGCTACAGGGCGGTAGTCATTTAGTTCAGTTATCTTTGCCTTCTTGGGTACAGGAACAATGGTAGCCATCTTGAAGCATGTGGGGACAATAGACTGGGATAGGGAGCGATTGAATATGTCCGTAAACACACCAGCCAGCTGGTCTGCGCATTCTTTTAGGACACGGCTCCGGATGCCGTCTGGGCCAGCAGCCTTGCGAGGGTTAACACGTTTAAATGTTTTACTCATGTCAGCCACGGAGAAGGAGAGGGGGGGTTGCAGTCCTTGGTAGCGGCCGGCGATGGTGGCACTGTATTATCCTCAAAGCGGGCAAAGAAGGTGTTTAGTTTGTCTGGAAGCGTGGATTTATTTTTGTATTCCGTGATTTCCTGTAGACCCTGCCACATACGTCTCGTGTCTGAGCCGTTGAATTGCGACTCCACCTTGTCCCTGTACTGGCATTTCGCTTGTTTGATTGCCTTGCGGAGGGAATAGCTATACTGTTTATATTCAGACATATTCCCAGACCTCTTTCCATGGTTAAATGTTAAATGCGGTGGATCGCGCTTTCAGTTTTGCGCGAATTCCGCCATCCATGCACGGTTTCTGGTTAAGGTAGGTTTTAATAGTCACAGTGGGTACAACACCTCCATGAACTTCTTTATAAACGCACTCACCGAGTCAGCGTATAGGTCGATGTTGTTCTCTGAGGCTGACCGGAACATATTCCAGTCTGTGTGATCAAAACAATCTTGAAGCGTGGCTTCCGATTGGTCGGACCAGCGTTGAATGGTTCTCGTCACTGGTACATCCTGTTTTGAGTTTCTGCCTATAAGACAGACGGAGCAAGATGGCGTCGTGGTCGGAAAAGGCGAAGGGAGGGCAGGGGAGGGCTTTGTTAAAATCCCCAGCTACAATAAATGCAGCCTCAAGATGTATGGTTTCCAGTTTGCATATAGTCCAGTGAAGTTCCTTGATGGCCATCTTGGTGTCTGCTTGAGGAGGAATGTACACAGCTGTGACTATAACTGACGAGAATTCTCTTGGTAGGTAAAATGGCCGGCACTTGATAGTAAGGAATTTTAGATCGGGTGAGCGGAAGGACTTGAGTTCCTGTATGTTGTTATGATTACACCATGAGTCGTTAATCATAAAGCATACACCCTTTTCCAAGGAAGGTGTTTATCTCTGTTGGCGCGATGCATGGAGAAGCCCGGTGGCTGAACCGATTCCGACAACACATCCCGAGAGAGCCATGTTTCTGTGAAACAGAGAATGTTACAATCTCTGATGTCTCTCTGGAAGGCAACCCTTGCTCGAATTTCATCTACCTTGTTGTCAAGAGACTGGACATTGGCTAGTAGTATACTCGGGAGCGGTGTGTGATGTGCCCGTCTATGGAGCCTGGCCAGGTGGCGCTTCGTCTGCCCCTTCTACTGTGTCGTTGTTTTGGATCGCCTACTGGGATTAGCTCCATTGTCCTGGGTGGTGGTCCGAACAGAGGATCCAAAAGTCGTATTCCTGGTCATAATGTTAGTAAGTTGACGTTGCTCTTATATCCAATAGTTCTTCCCGGCTGTATGTAATAAGACTTAAGGTTTCCTGGGGTAACAATGTAAGAAATAATGCATAAAAAAACTAAATACTGCATAGTTTCCTAAAAACTCGAAAGGAGGCGACCATCTCTGTCGGCGCCATGCTAGATGCATTAGCTTATAAGAAAAACTGTTTGAATTGATGAGTTTGTTGATGTTTATTCTGTTACTCAGTAGGTGATTGATAATAACATTTTAATCTTTTAAATAAAATATCTGTCATTAATGAACTTGGTAAATAGAGTGCCGAGTCATCATTTGCTGTCTGTCTTTGGGGACCCTGTCACATCCATATTAAAACATTTTACTCTAAAGAATTATAAATGCATCTTAGGTACAATGCATTTTCAGATGACAACAAAAGTATTATGATTAAATATTTATATCTAAACACTCCTTTTGCACAGCGTCACATCCATAATACAGAATGTTACATCCACAGTGTAAATTTTCCCCTCTAAAGTATATGAATTGTTTTATATTTTCATCATTGTTGTTTTGTGTGTAGTCAAGCCATCCTTTCAAAGTGGCTATTAATATTTTACCCTAAAAATACTTTTGCCAGTGTCTGTTCTCCCCAAAATACCTGTCCATTTCCGTCACATCCATAACGCAAGTTTTGTTTTTCCTGTTAATTCAAAGTGGTATTACTTAGAATGTTGTAATTCTGCATCTACACTTCCCCTATAGGGATATACAAATATTCACATTAGCATTTTCATTTATGCTTGATAAGTCAATTCTGTGAGACATCTTGTTTCTCATTTTGTTTGGAAATGTCACGTCCATAGACTAGAATTGCCCTCCTGCTTTTCCCAAATTTTCCCAAATGAAACACTGTGAAAATATTTCCCTTGACATGTGCGGTACTGCAGTCGATGAGATTTACAATGCTCTTTGATAAAAAGCCTTCACGATAAATAAACAAAAACCCTTTCAACTGGTAAACCCAAGTCAAGAATAAAAACCAAACTCTCATTGTGTAGCATGTCTTACTTAGTGTCTCTCAGCAGGACACACCGTAGCGTTTGCTGGCCGAGAGTACTTAGCACTGAACAGAGTGCCGCAAGTCATTTGCAAACTAAGTGCAAACCGATTCCACCTTTAGAATCTTGCGAAAATTACATCAGTCAGTCGTGGGCCCTTAACACTAGACCGCTATAGCATGTCATTTGGACTGCTCATTAATGAATGAATTGTTACTGTGGTATTTATTATGTCCTTCCCTCTATCCTTTACTTTTTCTAAATAAGTCTACACTGAGTGTACAAAACATTAAGAACACCTGCTCTTTCCATGACATAGACTGACCAGGTGAATCCAGGTGAAAGATATGATCCCTTATTAATGTCACTTGTTAAATCCACTTCAATCAGTGTAGCTGAAGGGGAGGAGACAGGTTAAAGAAGGATTTTTAAGCCTTGAGACAAGTGAGACATGGATTGTGTATGTGTGCCATTCAGAGGGTGAATGAGCAAGACAAAATATTTAAGTGCCTTTGAACAAGGTATGGTAGTAGGTGCCAGGCGCACTGATTTGAGTGTGAACTGCAACGCTGCTGGGTTTTTCACGCTCAACAGTTTCCCGTGTGTATCAAGAATGGTCCACCACCCAAAGGACATCCAGCCAACTTGACCCAACTGTGGGAAGCATTGGAGTCAACATGAGAATGCTTTCGACACCTTATAGAGTCCACGCCCCCAACGAATTGAGGCTGTTCTGAGGGCAAAATGGGGTGCAACTCAATGTTAGGAAGGTGGTGTTCCTAACATTTTGTACACTCAGTGTATATAACACACTGTTGTTGTTAGAATCTTAATATCACAAACAGAACCAGTTTTAGGAGGGCACATCCTTTTTTGAATTGTTTAAAGCACCATTGACAGCGATTAACACCTTGAGTCTTCTTTGGTATGACGCTACAAGCTTGGCACATCAGTATTTGGGGAGTTTCTCCCATTCTTCTCTGCAGATTCTCTCAAGCTCTGTCATGTTGGATGGGGAGCGTCGCTACACAGCTATTTTCAGTTCTCTCCAGAGGTGTTGGATCGGGTTCAAGTCCGGGCTCTGGCTGGGCCACTCAAGGACATTCAGTTACTTGTTCCGAAGCCGCTCCTGCGTTGTCTTGGCTGTGTGCTTAGGGTCGTTGTCCTGTTGGAAGAAGAACCTTCACATCAGTCTGAGGTCAGTCAGTGGAGGCCACTGTGTTCTTGGGTACTTTCAATAATGCAGAAATGTTTTGGTACCCTTCCCCAGATCTGTGACTCGGCACAATCCTGTCTCGGAGCTCTACGTACAATTCCTTCGACCTCATGGCTTGGTTTTTGCTCTGACATGCACTGTCAACTGGGGGACCTTAGACAGGTGTGTGCCTTTCCAAATCATGTCCAATCAATTGAATTTACCACAGGTGGACTCCAATCAAGTTGTAGAAACATCTCAAGGATGATCAATGGAAGAAGGATGCACCTGAGCTCAATTTCGAGTCTCATAGCAAAGGGTCTGAATACCTATGTAAAAAAGGCTATTTCATTTTTTTTATTTTTTTTATCGATTTAAAAATGTTAAAAAAAAAGGTTTTTGCTTTGTCATTATGGGGTATTGTGTGTAGATTGATGAACCCAAAAAATAAGGCTGCAACGTAACAAAATGTGGAAAAAGTCAAGGTGTCTGAATACATTCCGAATGCACTGTAGACAACCTTGCTTTTCTTGTGTTTGCTGACATAGCACAGTAGACACATGCCATCTCCCAAACACTACATACACATTACCATACTTCAATAAAGTCAGACACTGATAACTCTCACACACACTAACTATAGCACTTATTGAGGAAGCTTGATAAGACAGGTGTTGTCCCACACTACAGAGCAGACAGGCCATGGTAAAACAGGAGCCTCGGTGTTTAGAGCATCTCCTTCCTGACACCAGTCTATTACAACATACTGTGGACTACCTAGATTAATAGGAACAATATGGCTGAGGCATAAATATGCATTACCATCCTGTCGGGATAATGCCTATCCACTTCCTTTATCCCCCACTCTTCCTCCCTTCTTCCTCTCCTCCCTTGGATCTCCTGACTGAACGTGAGTCTAAGCCCCTTCGTCTTAGGCTCAGCGTTAGACACACAGGGGAGAGAGAGAAGGTGCCAGGGCCAGATATGGACAAGAGAAGACACAGGCTCTATGTGTCACGTCACAGAAAGACTGATTCAATATAAACCTGGATCTAGCGGGTTGTATTCATTAAGTACCAAACGGAAGACAAACGGGATGAAACTGGGAGGGACTACCTGAACTTGTCCAATAAGAAGCGTTCGCATTCATTTTTTTTGTTGTAAAAATGTTTTGCAACGGTGTGCCAAATAAATACTACCCAAGTTCTGTAGGGGAACAGGTTTTAGTATGAAAGCAGGTGTCTGGGACTTTGTGTTTAATCAGGTATGGAGAAGAACAATTTCCTTTAGAGAAATTCTGCAATGCACTTGGATTTATAGAGTATTATGATAAATGTAACCTTCTCAGTGCCTGCCTTTCCACCCAACCTCAATGAATGTATTCCTATCCTTTCTAGTAGATCTCAGACTGGGGTTGTGTTGGTATTTTCTCTTTCTCCCATCCTGTGCAAGCAGCCGGTGTGGGAGTAAGCCTACAGATGTATGATCTTAATTTGAGCCAGTTTGCTACAGTAGGAAAATAATCCTGCAGCAACAGAACATTTGAATTATTATGTGGATTATAATTAATGGACATTTTTTGTAGGGGTTAATATATTTTTCGTAAGGGAAAATCAAGTCTGACATTTTAAAATTGGAAATTATAAACTTTTTATAGCCTTGTTAAACCTTAAATAAGTTTTAAATGTCCTGCATTACAGGAAAGTTATACTGCAACAGGGTGATAAAAAATTAAAATCCTCTACTCGGGGTAACGAGGGGGCATGACGTTGTAATTACGTCGTAATGACGTTCTAATGAATGCTTTAATGACCTCAGTACCAATGCTTCACAGAGGTCATTAACACTCTTCCTCTCCTCCTTCTCTCCATCCTTCATTCCCTCTCTCATTTTTACATTTTAGTCATTTAGCAGACGCTCTTATCCAGAGCGACTTACAGTAGTGAATGCATACATTTCATTTTCATTTCATAAATTTTTTTTTTTTTCTTCTTTTTGTACTTGGCCCCCCGTGGGAATCGAACCCACAACCCTGGCGTTGCAAACACCATGCTCTACCAACTGAGCTACGGGGAAGGCTACGGGGAAGGCTCTCGCTCCGCATTATTCAGCTGTGTTATTGCATTCGCTTTTCAGACTGGCTTCAGTAGTTCAGCCTTCAAGTCATCTTTATTATTCCAAGATTGGGACATTTGATTGGCTGTGACAGCTTCACACTTAAAGCACTAGTTTCAATGAGCTTTCTCTGTCGATCCGCTGCTATGTTCTCTCAGTGGAGGTATAGCCATAGCACCATACACACACACACACACACACACACACACACTCCCACCCATATCATCATCACATCATCCATCAGTTTACCGTTGTCACAGGAGCCGAGACATTATCACCTGTCACTCAAACAGCCCCTGACTATGACGGGTAGGACTGTTAAGATCGAGTGTTGAGACCCTCCACGTTTTTTTAATCTCCAGGTGATAACACTCTTTTTCATTGTCGCCCCTTCGTTGATTTGACACCAGGCCCGATGGGAAATATGTTCATGTGAGGTGGTTGTCAAGTAATGTGGGCCACGTTGACGGCAGTGTGTTGAAGGTCTTACCCCCAAAAATTTGAGTAACCCCCCGCACTAAAACAGCATTTGATGCTTATGAAAAAACATTAATTCAGCGGTTCTGCCATTTGTGACCCGTTTCAGGAAGCTAGGCGTATGTCACACGTCA